>NW_022045736.1:0-57729 GCF_003285905.1 Drosophila hydei | reverse complement strand
CTTCAACTAGTACATTGAACTTGCTCAAATGAACTGGTTCATTTGAAATGGCGCATTTGAACTAGTTCATTTGAACAAGTTCATTTAAACTGGTTCATTTGAACTTATTCAATTTAACTTTTTCATTTGATTTGGCACATTTGAACTAGTTCATTTGAACTGGTTCATTTAAACTTATTTATTTGAACTAGTTCATTTGAACTGGATCATTTCAACTGGTTCAATTGAACTGGTGCATTTGAACTGGTTCATTTTGAATATGTTCATTTGAACTGGTTCATTTAAACTGGTTCATTTCAATTGGTTCATTTTAACTGGATCATTTGAACTGGTTCATTTGAACTGGTTCATTTGAATTGGTTCATATAAACTGGATCATTTCTTCTGGTTCATTTGAACTGGTTCATTTGAACTGGTTCATTTGAACTGGTTCAATTGAACTGGTTCATTTTAGCTGGATCATTTCAGCTGGTTCATTTGAAATGGTTCATTTGAACTAGTTCATTTAAACTTGTTCATTTGAACTGGTTCATTTGAACTAGTTCCTTTCTAGTTCATTTGACCTAGTTCCTTTGATCTCGTTCATTTGAACTGGTTCATTTGAACTGGTTCATTTGAGCTGGTTAATTTGAACTGGATCATTTGAACTGGTTCATTTGAACTGGTTCATATGAACTGGTTCATATGAACTGGAACAACTGGTTCAATTCAACAACTGAACTGAACAACTGACAACTGAACAACTGGTTCAATTGAACTGGATCATTTGAACTGGTTCATTTGAGCTGGTTCATTAGAATTGGTTCATATAAACTGGATCATTTCAGCTGGTTCATTTGAACTAGTTCCTTTCTAGTTCATTTGACCTAGTTCCTTTGATCTCGTTCATTTGAACTGGATCATCTGAATTGGTTCATTTGAACTGGTTCATTTGAAAAGGTTTATTTGAACTGGTTCATTTGAGCTGGTTCATTTGAGCTGGTTAATTTGAGCTGGTTCATTTGAACAGGTTCACTTCAACTAGTACATTTGAACTTGCTCAAAAGAACTGGTTCATTTGAAATGGCGCATTTGAACTAGTTCATTTGAACAAGTTCATTTAAACTGGTTCATTTGAACTTATTCAATTTAACTTTTTCATTTGATTTGGCACATTTGAACTAGTTCATTTGAACTGGTTCATTTAAACTTATTTATTCGAACTAGTTCATTTGAACTGGATCATTTCAACTGGTTCAATTGAACTGGTGCATTTGATCTGGTTCATTTTGAATTGGTTCATTTGAACTGGTTCATTTAAACTGGTTCATTTCAATTGGTTCATTTTAACTGGATCATTTGAACTGGTTCATTTGAACTGGTTCATTTGAATTGGTTCATATAAACTGGATCATTTCTTCTGGTTCATTTGAACTGGTTCATTTGAACTGGTTCATTTGAACTGGTTCAATTGAACTGGTTCATTTTAGCTGGATCATTTCAGCTGGTTCATTTGAAATGGTTCATTTGAACTAGTTCATTTAAACTTGTTCATTTGAACTGGTTCATTTGAACTAGTTCCTTTCTAGTTCATTTGACCTAGTTCCTTTGATCTCGTTCATTTGAACTGGTTCATTTGAACTGGTTCATTTGAGCTGGTTAATTTGAGCTGGTTCATTTGAACAGGTTCACTTCAACTAGTACATTTGAACTTGCTCAATTGAACTTGTTCTTTGGAAATGGCGCATTTGAACTAGTTCATTTGAACTAGTTCATTTAAACTAGTTCATTTGAACTAGTTCATTTGAACTAGTTCCTTTGATCTCGTTCATTTGAACTGGTTCATCTGAATTGGTTCATTTGAAATGGTTCATTTGAAAAGGTTCATTTGAACTGGTTTATTTGAGCTGGTTCATTTGAGCTGGTTAATTGGAGCTGGTTCATTTGAACTGGTTCACTTCAACTAGTACATTTGAACTTGCTCAATTGAACTGGTTCATTTGAAATGACGCATTTGAACTAGTTCATTTGAACAAGTTCATTTAAACTGGTTCATTTGAACTTTTTCAATTTAACTTTTTTATTTGATATCGCACATTTGAACTAGTTCATTTGAACTGGTTCATTTAAACTTGTTCATTTGAACTAGTTCATTTGAACTGGTTAATTGAACTGATTCAATTGAACTGGTTTAATTGAACTGGTTCATTTGAACTGGTTCATTTGAAATGGCGCATTTGAACTAGTTCATTTGAACAAGTTCATTTAAACTGGTTCATTTGAACTTTTTCAATTTAACTTTTTCATTTGACATGGAACATTTGAACTAGTTCGTTTGAACTGGTTCATTTAAACTTGTTCATTTGAACTAGTTCATTTGAACTGGTTCATTTGAACTAGTTCTTTTCTAGTTCATTTGAACTAGTTCCTTTCATCTCGTTCATTTGAACTGGGTAATTTGAACTGGTTAATTTGAACTGGTTCATTTGAACTGGTGCATTTGAGCTAGTTCATTTGAACAAGTTCATTTGAACTGGTTCATTTGAACTGGTTCATTTGAACTGGTTCGTATGAACTGGATCATATGAACTGGTTCATTTGAACTAGTTCCTTTCTAGGTCATTTGAACTAGTTCCTTTGATCTCGTTCATTTGAACTGGTTCATCTGAATTGGTTCATTTGAAAAGGTTCATTTGAACTGGTTTATTTGATCTGGTTCATTTGAGCTGGTTAATTTGAGCTGGTTCATTTGAACTGGTTCACTTCAACTAGTACATTTGAACTTGTTCAATTGAACTGGTTTATTTGAACTTTTTCAATTGAACTAGTTCATTTGAACTTGTTCATTTGAACTAGTTCATTTGAACTAGTTCAGTTGAACTAGTTCATTTGAACTAGTACATTTAAACTAGTTCATTTGAACCAGTTCATTTGAACTAGTTCATTTGAACTAGTTCCTTTGATCTGGTTTATTTGAACTGGTTCATCTGAATTGGTTCATTTGAACTGGTTCATTTGAACTGGTTCGTTTGAACTGGTTCATTTGAGCTGGTTCATTTGAACTAATTCATATGAACTAGATCATTTCAGCTGGTTCATTTGAACTATTTCATTTGAACTAGTTCATTTAAACTAGTTCATTTGAACTGGTTCATGTCAACTAGTTATTTTCTAGTTCATTTGAACTAGTTCCTTTGAACTAGTTCATTTGAACTGGTTCATCTGAATTGGTTCATTTGAACTGATTCGTTTGAACTGGTTCCATTGAACTGGTTCATTTGAACTGGTTCATTTGAACTGGTTCATTTGAACTGGTTCATTTGAACTGGTTCATTTGAACTTGTTCATTTGAACTGGTTCATTTGAACTTGTTCATTTGAACTGGTTCATTTGAACTTGTTCATTTGAACTGGTTCATTTGAACTGGTTCATATGAACTAAATCATTTCAGCTGGTTCATTTGAAATGGTTCATTTGAACTAGTTCATTTGAACTAGTACCTTTCTAGTTCATTTGAACTAGTACCTTTCTAGTTCATTTGAACTAGTTCTTTTGCTCTCGTTCATTTGAAATGGTTCATCTGAATTGGTTCATTTGAACTGGTACATTCGAAAAGGTTCATTTGAACTGGTTCATTTGAGCTGGTTCATTTGAACTGGTTAAGTTGAACTGGTTCATTTGAAGTGGTTCATTTGAACTGGTTCATTTGAATTGGTTCATTTGAACTGGCTCATTTGAACTGGTTCATTTAAACTGGTGCATTTCAACTAGTACATTTGAACTTGTTCAATTGAACTGGTTCATTTGAAATGGCGCATTTAAGCTAGTTCATTTGAACAAGTTCATTTGAACTGGTTCATTTGAACTTTTTCAATTAAACTTGTTCATTTAATATGGCACATTTGAACTAGTTCATTTGAACTAGATTATTTGAACTCGTTCATTTGAACTAGTTCCTTTGATCTCGTTCATTTGAACTTGGTTCATTTGAACTGGTTCATTTGAACTGGTTCATTTGAACTGATTCATTTGAACTGGTTCATTTGAAGTGGTTCATTTGAACTGGTTCATTTGAATTGGTTCATTTGAACTTGTTCATTTGAACTGGCTCATTTGAACTGGTTCATTTGAACTGGTTCATTTAAACTAGTTCCTTTCGAGTTCATTTGAACTAGCTCAGTTTAACCAGTTCATTTGAACTAGTTAATTTTAACTAGTTCATTTGAACTAGATCCTTTGATGTCGTTCATATGAACTGGGTAATTTGAACTGGTTCATTTGAACTGGTTCATTTGAACTGGTTCATTTGAACTGGTTCATTTGAACTGGTTCATTTGAACTGGTTCATTTGAACTGGTTCATTTGAACTAGTTCATCTAAACTAGTTCATTCAAACTAGTTCCTTTCGAGTTCATTTGAACTAGTTCATTTTAACTAGTTCATTTGAACTAGTTCATTTTAACTAGTTCATTTTAACTAGTTCATTTGAACTCGTTCATTTGAACTAGTTCCTTTGATCTCGTTCATTTGAACTGGTTCATCTGAAATGGTTCATTTGAACCGGTTCATTTGAACTATCTCATTTGAACTTGTTTAATGGAACTGGTGCATTTGAAATGGTTCATTTAAACTAGTTCATTCAAACTTGTTCATTTGAACTAGTTCGTTTGAACTGGCTCATATGAACTGGATCATTTGAACTGGTTCACTTCAACTAGTACATTTGAACTTGCTCAATTGAACTGGTTCATTTGAAATGGCGCATTTCAACTAGTTCATTTTAACAAGTTCATTTAAACTGGTTCATTTGAACTTTTTGAATTTAACTTTTTCATTTGATATGGCACATTTGAACTAGTTCGTTTGAACTGGTTCATTTAAACTTGTTCATTTGAACTGGTTCATTTGAACTTTTTGAATTTAACTTTTTCATTTGATATGGCACATTTGAACTAGTTCGTTTGAACTGGTTCATTTAAACTTGTTCATTTGAACTGGTTCATTTGAACTGGTTCAATTGAACTGGTTCATTTGAACTGGTTCATATGAACTGGATCATTTGAACTAGTTCACTTCAACTAGTACATTTGAACTTGCTCAATTGAACGGGTTCATTTGAAATGGCTTATTTGAACTAGTTCATTTTAACAAGTTCATTTAAACTGGTTCATTTGAACTTTTTCAATTTCACTTGTTCCTTTGATATGGCACATTTGAACTAGTTCGTTTGAACTGGTTCATTTAAACTTGTTCATTTGAACTAGTTCATTTGAACTAGTTCATTTGAACCGGTTCATTTAAAATAGTTCATTTGAACTAATTCATTTGAAATAGTTCATTTGAACTAGTTCATTTGAACTAGTTCATTTGAGCTAGTTTATTTCAACTAGTTCATTTAAACTAGTTCATTTGAACTAGTTCCTTTGATCTCGTTCATTTGAACTGTTTCATTTGAGCTGGTTTATTTGAACTGGTTCATTTGAACTGGTTCATTTGAACTGGTTCATTTGAACTAGTTCATTTGAACTAGTTCATTTGAACTGGTTCATTTCAACTGGTTCATTTCAACTGGTTCATTTGAACTGGTTCATTTGAAGTGGTTCATTTGAACTGGTTCATTTGAATTGGTTCATTTGAAGTGGTTCATTTGAACTGTTTCAATTGAAATTGTTCATTTGAAATGTCGCATTTGTTTGAATTGTTCATTTGAACTAGTTCATTTAAAATAGTTCATTTGAACTAATTCATTTGAAATAGTTCATTTGAACTAGTTCATTTGAACTAGTTCATTTGAACTAGTTCATTTGAGCTAGTTTATTTGAACTAGTTCATTTGAACTTGTTCATTTGAACTAGTTCCTTTGATCTCGTTCATTTGAACTGGTTCATTTAAGCTGGTTTATTTGAACTGGTTCATTTGAACTGGTTCATTTGAACTGGTTCATTTGAACTAGTTCATTTGAACTAGTTCATTTGAACTGGTTCATTTCAACTGGTTTATTTGAACTGGTTCATTTGAACTGGTTCATTTGAAGTGGTTCATTTGAACTGGTTCATTTGAACAAGTTCATTTGAACTAGTTCATTTGAACTAGTTCATTTGCACTAGTTCCTTTGATCTCGTTCATTTGAACTGGTTCATCTGAAATGGTTCATTTGAACCGGTTCATTTGAACTATCTCATTTGAACTTGTTTAATGGAACTGGTGCATTTGAAATGGTTCATTTAAACTAGTTCATTTAAACTTGTTCATTTGAACTAGATCGTTTGAACTAGTTCGTTTGAACTGGTTCATTTAAACTTGTTCATGTGAACTAGTTCATTTGAACTGGCTCATATGAACTGTATCATTTGAACTGGTTCACTTCAACTAGTACATTTGAACTTGCTCAATTGAACTGGTTCATTTGAAATGGCGCATTTCAACTAGTTCATTTTAACAAGTTCATTTAAACTGGTTCATTTGAACTTTTTGAATTTAACTTTTTCATTTGATATGGCACATTTGAACTAGTTCGTTTGAACTGGTTCATTTAAACTTGTTCATTTGAACTGGTTCATTTGAACTTTTTGAATTTAACTTTTTCATTTGATATGGCACATTTGAACTAGTTCGTTTGAACTGGTTCATTTAAACTTGTTCATTTGAACTGGTTCATTTGAACTGGTTCAATTGAACTGGTTCATTTGAACTGGTTCATATGAACTGGATCATTTGAACTAGTTCACTTCAACTAGTACATTTGAACTTGCTCAATTGAACGGGTTCATTTGAAATGGCTTATTTGAACTAGTTCATTTTAACAAGTTCATTTAAACTGGTTCATTTGAACTTTTTCAATTTCACTTGTTCCTTTGATATGGCACATTTGAACTAGTTCGTTTGAACTGGTTCATTTAAACTTGTTCATTTGAACTAGTTCATTTGAACCGGTTCATTTAAAATAGTTCATTTGAACTAATTCATTTGAAATAGTTCATTTGAACTAGTTCATTTGAACTAGTTCATTTGAGCTAGTTTATTTCAACTAGTTCATTTAAACTAGTTCATTTGAACTAGTTCCTTTGATCTCGTTCATTTGAACTGTTTCATTTGAGCTGGTTTATTTGAACTGGTTCATTTGAACTGGTTCATTTGAACTGGTTCATTTGAACTAGTTCATTTGAACTAGTTCATTTGAACTGGTTCATTTCAACTGGTTCATTTCAACTGGTTCATTTGAACTGGTTCATTTGAAGTGGTTCATTTGAACTGGTTCATTTGAATTGGTTCATTTGAAGTGGTTCATTTGAACTGTTTCAATTGAAATTGTTCATTTGAAATGTCGCATTTGTTTGAATTGTTCATTTGAACTAGTTCATTTAAAATAGTTCATTTGAACTAATTCATTTGAAATAGTTCATTTGAACTAGTTCATTTGAACTAGTTCATTTGAACTAGTTCATTTGAGCTAGTTTATTTGAACTAGTTCATTTGAACTTGTTCATTTGAACTAGTTCCTTTGATCTCGTTCATTTGAACTGGTTCATTTAAGCTGGTTTATTTGAACTGGTTCATTTGAACTGGTTCATTTGAACTGGTTCATTTGAACTAGTTCATTTGAACTAGTTCATTTGAACTGGTTCATTTCAACTGGTTTATTTGAACTGGTTCATTTGAACTGGTTCATTTGAAGTGGTTCATTTGAACTGGTTCATTTGAACAAGTTCATTTGAACTAGTTCATTTGAACTAGTTCATTTGCACTAGTTCCTTTGATCTCGTTCATTTGAACTGGTTCATCTGAAATGGTTCATTTGAACCGGTTCATTTGAACTATCTCATTTGAACTTGTTTAATGGAACTGGTGCATTTGAAATGGTTCATTTAAACTAGTTCATTTAAACTTGTTCATTTGAACTAGATCGTTTGAACTAGTTCGTTTGAACTGGTTCATTTAAACTTGTTCATGTGAACTAGTTCATTTGAACTGGCTCATATGAACTGTATCATTTGAACTGGTTCACTTCAACTAGTACATTTGAACTTGCTCAATTGAACTGGTTCATTTGAAATGGCGCATTTCAACTAGTTCATTTTAACAAGTTCATTTAAACTGGTTCATTTGAACTTTTTGAATTTAACTTTTTCATTTGATATGGCACATTTGAACTAGTTCGTTTGAACTGGTTCATTTAAACTTGTTCATTTGAACTGGTTCATTTGAACTGGTTCAATTGAACTGGTTCATTTGAACTGGTTCATTTGAACTGGTTCATATGAACTGGATCTTTTGAACTGGTTCACTTCAACTAGTACATTTGAACTTGCTCAATTGAACGGGTTCATTTGAAATGGCTTATTTGAACTAGTTCATTTTAACAAGTTCATTTAAACTGGTTCATTTGAACTTTTTCAATTTCACTTGTTCCTTTGATATGGCACATTTGAACTAGTTCGTTTGAACTGGTTCATTTAAACTTGTTCATTTGAACTAGTTCATTTGAACCGGTTCATTTGAACTAGATCTTTTCTAGTTCATTTGAACTAATGCCTTTCATCTCGTTCATTTAAACTGGTTCATTTGAACTGGTTCATTTGAACTGGCGCATTTGAGCTAGTTCATTTGAACTGGTTCATTTGAACTGTTTCAATTGAAATTGTTCATTTGAAATGGCGCATTTGTTTGAATTGTTCATTTGAACTAGTTTATTTGAACTAGTTCATTTAAAATAGTTCATTTGAACTAATTCATTTGAAATAGTTCATTTGAACTAGTTCATTTGAACTAGTTCATTTGAGCTAGTTTATTTGAACTAGTTCATTTGAACTAGTTCATTTGAACTAGTTCCTTTGATCTCGTTCATTTGAACTGGTTCATTTGAGCTGGTTTATTTGAACTGGTTCATTTGAACTGGTTCATTTGAACTGGTTCATTTGATCTGGTTCATTTGAACTGGTTCACTTGAACTGGTTCATATGAACTGGATCATTTCAGCTGGTTCATTTGAACTGGCTCATTTGAACTAGTTCATTTGAACTAGTTCACTTAAACTAGTTCATTTAAACTAGTTCATTTGAACAAGTTCATTTGAACTAGTTCATTTGAACTAGTTCATTTGAACTAGTTCATTTGAACTAGTTCATTTGAACTAGTTCATTTGAACTAGTTCATTTGAACTAGTTCATTTGAACTAGTTTATTTGAACTAGTTTATTTGACCTATTTCCTTTGATCCCGTTCATTTGAACTGGTTCATTTGAACTGGTTCATTTGAACTGCTTTATTTGAACTGGTTCATTTGAACTGGATCATTTGAACTGGTTCATTTGAACTGGTTCATATGAACTGGATCATTTGAACTGGTTCACTTCAACTAGTACATTTGAACTTGCTCAAATGAACTGGTTCATTTGGAATGGCGCATTTGAACTATTTCATTTTAACAAGTTCATATAAACTGGTTCATTTGAACTTTTTCAATTTAACTTTTTCATTTGATATGGCACATTTGAACTAGTTCATTTGAACTGGTTCATTTGAACTGGTTCATATGAACTGGTTCATTTGAACTGGTTCATTTGAACTGGATCATTTGAACTGGATCATTTGAACTGGTTCATAGAAACTGGGTCATTAGAACTGGTTCACTTCAACTAGTACATTTGAACTTGCTCAATTGAACTGGTTCATTTGAAATGGCGCATTTCAACTAGTTAATTTTAACAAGTTCATTTAAACTGGTTCATTTGAACTTTTTGAATTTAACTTTTTCATTTGATATTGCACATTTGAACTAGTTCGTTTGAACTGGTTCATTTAAACTTGTTCATTTGAAATGGTTCATTTGAACTGGTTCAATTGAACTGATTCATTTGAACTGGTTCATATGAACTGGATCATTTGAACTGGTTCACTTCAACTAGTACATTTGAACTTGCTCAATTGAACTGGTTCATTTGAAATGGCTTATTTGAACTAGTTCATTTTAACAAGTTCATTTAAACTGGTTCATTTGAACTTTTTCAATTTCACTTGTTCCTTTGATATGGCACATTTGAACTAGTTCGTTTGAACTGGTTCATTTAAACTTGTTCATTTGAACTAGTTCAGTTGAACCGGTTCATTTGAACTAGATCTTTTCTAGTTCATTTGAACTAATTCCTTTCATCTCGTTCATTTGAACTGGTTCATTTGAACTGGTTCATTTGAACTGGCGCATTTGAGCTAGTTAATTTGAACTAGTTCATTTGAACTGGTTCATTTGAACTGGTTCATTTGAACTGTTTCAATTGAAATTGTTCATTTGAAATGGCGCATTTGTTTGAATTGTTCATTTGAACTAGTTCATTTGAACTAGTTCATTTGAACTAGTTCATTTAAAATAGTTCATTTGAACTAATTCATTTGAAATAGTTCATTTGAACTAGTTCATTTGAACTAGATCATTTGAGCTAGTTCATTTGAACTAGTTCATTTGAGCTAGTTCATTTGAACTAGTTCATTTGAACTAGTTCATTTGAACTAGTTCATTTGAACTAGTTCATTTGAACTAGTTCCTTTGATCTCGTTCATTTGAACTGGTTCATTTGAGCTGGTTTATTTGCACTGGTTCATTTGAACTGGTTCATTTGAACTGGTTCATTTGATCTGGTTCATTTGAACTGGTTCACTTGAACTGGTTCATATGAACTGGATCATTTCAGCTGGTTCATTTGAACTGGCTCATTTGAACTAGTTCTTTTGAACTAGTTCATTTAAACTAGTTCATTTAAACTAGTTCATTTGAACTAGTTCATTTGAACAAGTTCATTTGAACTAGTTCATTTGAACTAGTTCGTTTGAACTAGTTCATTTGAACTAGTTCATTTGAACTTGTTCATTTGAACTTGTTCATTTGAACTAATTCATTTGCACTAGTTCCTTTGATCCCGTTCATTTGAACTGGTTCATTTGAACTGGTTCATTTGAACTGCTTTATTTGAACTGGTTCATTTGAACTGGTTCATTTGAACTGGTTCATTTGAACTGGTTCATTTGAACTGGTTCATTTGAACTGGTTCATTTGAACTGGATCATTTGAACTGGTTTATTTGAACTGGTTCATATGAACTGGATCATTAGAACTGGTTCACTTCAACTAGTACATTTGAACTTGCTCAATTGAAATGGTTCATTTGAAATGGCGCATTTGAACTAGTTCATTTGAACTAGTTCATTTGAACTAGTTCATTTGAACAAGTTCATTTGAACTAGTTCATTTGAACTAGTTCATTTGAACTAGTTCCTTTGATCCCGTTCATTTGAACTAGTTCATTTGAACTAGTTCATTTAAACTAGTTCATTTAAACTAGTTCATTTGAACTAGTTCATTTGAACAAGTTCATTTGAACTAGTTCATTTGAACTAGTTCATTTGCACTAGTTCCTTTGATCCCGTTCATTTGAACTGGTTCATTTGAACTGGTTCATTTGAACTGGTTCATTCGAACTGCTTTATTTGAACTGGTTCATTTGAACTGGTTCATTTGAACTGGTTCATTTGAACTGGATCATTTGAACTGGTTTATTTGAACTGGTTCATATGAACTGGATCATTAGAACTGGTTCACTTCAACTAGTACATTTGAACTTGCTCAATTGAAATGGTTCATTTGAAATGGCGCATTTGAACTAGTTCATTTGAACTAGTTCATTTGAACTAGTTCATTTGAACTAGTTCATTTGAACTAGTTCATTTGAACTAGTTCATTTGAACAAGTTCATTTGAACTAGTTCATTTGAACTAGTTCATTTGAACTAGTTCATTTGAACTTGTTCATTTGAACTAGTTCATTTGAACTAGTTTATTTGACCTAGTTCATTTGCACTAGTTCCTTTGATCCCGTTCATTTTAACTGGTTCATTTGAAATGGTTCATTTGAACTGGTTCATTTGAACTGCTTTATTTGAACTGGTTCATTTGAACTGGTTCATTTGAACTGGTTCATTTGAACTGGTCCATTTGAACTGGATCATTTGAACTGGTTCATTTGAACTGGTTCATATGAACTGGATCATTAGAACTGGTTCACTTCAACTAGTACATTTGAACTTGCTCAATTGAAATGGTTCATTTGAAATGGTTCATTTGAACCGGTTCATTTGAACCGGTTCATTTGAACTATCTCATTTGAACTTGTTTAATGGAACTGGTGCATTTGAAATGGTTCATTTAAACTAGTTCATTTAAACTTGTTCATTTGAACTAGTTCGTTTGAACTAGTTCGTTTGAACTGGTTCATTTAAACTTGTTCATGTGAACTAGTTCATTTGAACTGGCTCATATGAACTGGATCATTTGAACTGGTTCACTTCAACTAGTACATTTGAACTTGCTCAATTGAACTGGTTCATTTGAAATGGCGCATTTCAACTAGTTCATTTTAACAAGTTCATTTAAACTGGTTCATTTGAACTTTTTGAATTTAACTTTTTCATTTGATATGGCACATTTGAACTAGTTCGTTTGAACTGGTTCATTTAAACTTGTTCATTTGAACTGGTTCATTTGAACTGGTTCAATTGAACTGGTTCATTTGAACTGGTTCATATGAACTGGATCATTTTAACTGGTTCACTTCAACTAGTACATTTGAACTGGTTCATTTGAACTGGTTCATTTGAACTGGTTCATTTGAATTGCTTTATTTGAACTGGTTCATTTGAACTGGTTCATTTGAAATGGTTCATTTGAACTGGTTCATTTGAACTGGTTCATTTGAACTGGATCATTTGAACTGGTTTATTTGAACTGGTTCATATGAACTGGATCATTAGAACTGGTTCACTTCAACTAGTACATTTGAACTTGCTCAATTGAAATGGTTCATTTGAAATGGCGCATTTGAACTAGTTCATTTGAACTAGTTCATTTGAACTAGTTCATTTGAACTAGTTCATTTGAACTAGTTCATTTGAACAAGTTCATTTGAACTAGTTCATTTGAACTAGTTCATTTGAACTAGTTCATTTGAACTTGTTCATTTGAACTAGTTTATTTGACCTAGTTCATATGCACTAGTTCCTTTGATCCCGTTCATTTGAACTGGTTCATTTGAACTGGTTCATTTGAACTGCTTTATTTGAACTGGTTCATTTGAACTGGTTCATTTGAACTGGTTCATTTGAACTGGTTCATTTGAACTGGATCATTTGAACTGGTTCATTTGAACTGGTTCATATGAACTGGATCATTAGAACTGGTTCACTTCAACTAGTACATTTGAACTTGCTCAATTGAAATGGTTCATTTGAAATGGTTCATTTGAACCGGTTCATTTGAACTATCTCATTTGAACTTGTTTAATGGAACTGGTGCATTTGAAATGGTTCATTTAAACTAGTTCATTTAAACTTGTTCATTTGAACTAGTTCGTTTGAACTAGTGCGTTTGAACTGGTTCATTTAAACTTGTTCATGTGAACTAGTTCATTTGAACTGGCTCATATGAACTGGATTATTTGAACTGGTTCACTTCAACTAGTACATTTGAACTTGCTCAATTGAACTGGTTCATTTGAAATGGCGCATTTCAACTAGTTCATTTTAACAAGTTCATTTAAACTGGTTCATTTGAACTTTTTGAATTTAACTTTTTCATTTGATATGGCACATTTGAACTAATTCGTTTGAACTGGTTCATTTAAACTTGTTCATTTGAACTGGTTCATTTGAACTGGTTCAATTGAACTGGTTCATTTGAACTGGTTCATATGAACTGGATCATTTTAACTGGTTCACTTCAACTAGTACATTTGAACTTGCTCAATTGAACGGGTTCATTTGAAATGGCTTATTTGAACTAGTTCATTTTAACAAGTTCATTTAAACTGGTTCATTTGAACTAGTTCATTTGAACCGGTTCATTTGAACTAGATCTTTTCTAGTTCATTTGAACTAATGCCTTTCATCTCGTTCACTTGAACTGGTTCATTTGAACTGGTTCATTTGAACTGGCGCATTTGAGCTAGTTAATTTGAACTAGTTCATTTGAACTGGTTCATTTGAACTGTTTCAATTGAAATTGTTCATTTGAAATGGCGCATTTGTTTGAATTGTTCATTTGAACTAGTTCATTTGAACTAGTTCATTTGAACTAGTTCATTTAAAATAATTCATTTGAACTAATTCATTTGAAATAGTTCATTTGAACTAGTTCATTTGAACTAGTTCATTTGAGCTAGTTTATTTGAACTAGTTCATTTGAGCTAGTTTATTTGAACTAGTTCATTTGAACTAGTTCATTTGAACTAGTTCCTTTGATCTCGTTCATTTGAACTGGTTCATTTGAGCTGGTTTATTTGAACTGGTTCATTTGAACTGGTTCATTTGAACTGGTTCATTTCATCTGGTTCATTTGAACTGGTTCACTTGAACTGGTTCATATGAACTGGATCATTTCAGCTGGTTCATTTGAACTGGCTCATTTGAACTAGTTCATTTGAACTAGTTCATTTAAACTAGTTCATTTAAACTAGTTCATTTGAACTAGTTCATTTGATCAAGTTCAATTGAACTAGTTCATTTGAACTAGTTCATTTGAACTAGTTCATTTGAACTAGTTCATTTGAACTAGTTCATTTGAACTAGTTCATTTGAACTACTTCATTTGAACTAGTTCATTTGAACTAGTTCATTTGAACTAGTTTATTTGACCTAGTTCATTTGCACTAGTTCCTTTGATCCCGTTCATTTGAACTGGTTCATTTGAACTGGTTCATTTGAACTGGTTCATTTGAACTGCTTTATTTGAACTGGTTCATTTGAACTGGTTCATTTGAACTGGATCATTTGAACTGGTTCATTTGAACTGGTTCATATGAACTGGATCATTTGAACTGGTTCACTTCAACTAGTACATTTGAACTTGCTCAAATGAACTGGATCATTTGGAATGGCGCATTTGAACTATTTCATTTTAACAAGTTCATATAAACTGGTTCATTTGAACTTTTTCAATTTAACTTTTTCATTTGATATGGCACATTTGAACTAGTTCATTTGAACTGGTTCATTTGAACTGGTTCATATGAACTGGTTCATTTGAACTGGTTCATTTGAACTGGATCATTTGAACTGGATCATTTGAACTGGTTCATAGAAACTGGGTCATTAGAACTGGTTCACTTCAACTAGTACATTTGAACTTGCTCAATTGAACTGGTTCATTTGAAATGGCGCATTTCAACTAGTTAATTTTAACAAGTTAATTTAAACTGGTTCATTTGAACTTTTTGAATTTAACTTTTTCATTTGATATTGCACATTTGAACTAGTTCGTTTGAACTGGTTCATTTAAACTTGTTCATTTGAACTGGTTCATTTGAACTGGTTCAATTGAACTGGTTCATTTGAACTGGTTCATATGAACAGGATCATTTGAACTGGTTCACTTCAACTAGTACATTTGAACTTGCTCAATTGAACTGGTTCATTTGAAATGGCTTATTTGAACTAGTTCATTTTAACAAGTTCATTTAAACTGGTTCATTTAAACTTTTTCAATTTCACTTGTTCCTTTGATATGGCACATTTGAGCTAGTTCGTTTGAACTGGTTCATTTAAACTTGTTCATTTGAACTAGTTCATTTGAACCGGTTCATTTGAACTAGATCTTTTCTAGTTCATTTGAACTAATTCCTTTCATCTCGTTCATTTGAACTGGTTCATTTGAACTGGTTCATTTGAACAGGCGCATTTGAGCTAGTTAATTTGAACTAGTTCATTTGAACTGGTTCATTTGAACTGTTTCAATTGAAATTGTTCATTTGAAATGGCGCATTTGTTTGAATTGTTCATTTGAACTAGTTCATTTGAACTAGTTCATTTGAACTAGTTCATTTGAACTAGTTCATTTAAAATAGTTCATTTGAACTAATTCATTTGAAATAGTTCATTTGAACTAGTTCATTTGAACTAGTTCATTTGAGCTAGTTCATTTGAACTAGTTCATTTGAGCTAGTTCATTTGAACTAGTTCATTTGAACTAGTTCATTTGAACTAGTTCATTTGAACTAGTTCATTTGAACTAGTTCCTTTGATCTCGTTCATTTGAACTGGTTCATTTGAGCTGGTTTATTTGAACTGGTTCATTTGAACTGGTTCATTTGAACTGGTTCATTTGATCTGGTTCATTTGAACTGGTTCACTTGAACTGGTTCATATGAACTGGATCATTTCAGCTGGTTCATTTGAACTGGCTCATTTGAACAAGTTCATTTGAACTAGTTCATTTGAACTAGTTCATTTGAACTAGTTCATTTGAACTAGTTCATTTGAACTAGTTCATTTGAACTTGTTCATTTGAACTAGTTCATTTGAACTAGTTTATTTGACCTAGTTCATTTGCACTAGTTCCTTTGATCCCGTTCATTTGAACTGGTTCATTTGAACTGGTTCATTTGAACTGGTTCATTTGAACTGCTTTATTTGAACTGGTTCATTTGAACTGGTTCATTTGAACTGGTTCATTTGAACTGGATCATTTGAACTGGTTCATTTTAACTGGTTCATATGAACTGGATCATTAGAACTGGTTCACTTCAACTAGTACATTTAAACTTGCTCAATTGAAATGGTTCATTTGAAATGGCGCATTTGAACTAGTTCATTTTAACAAGTTCATTTAAACTTGTTCATTTGAACTAGTGCATTTGAACTGGTTCATTTGAACTGGTTCAATTGAAGTGCTTCATTTGAACTAGTTCATATGAACTGGATAATTTGAACTGGTTCACTTCAACTAGTACATTTGAACTTGCTGAATTGAACTGGTTTATTTGAAATGGCTTATTTGAACTACTTCATTTAAACTGGTTCATTTGAACTTTTTCAATTTAACTTGTTCCTTTGATATGGCACATTTGAACTAGTTCGTTTGAACTGGTTCATTTAAACTTGTTCATTTTAACTAGTTCATTTGAACCAGTTCAAATGAACTGGTTCATTTGGAATGGCGCATTTGAACTATTTCATTTTAACAAGTTCATATAAACTGGTTCATTTGAACTTTTTCAATTTAACGTTTTCATTTGATATGGCACATTTGAACTAGTTCATTTGAACTAGTTCATTTGAACTGGTTCATTTGAACTGGTTCATATGAACTGGTTCATTTGAACTGGTTCATTTGAACTGGATCATTTGAACTGGATCATTTGAACTGGTTCATAGAAACTGGATCATTAGAACTGGTTCACTTCAACTAGTACATTTGAACTTGCTCAATTGAAATGGTTCATTTGAAATGGCGCATTTGAACTAGTTCATTTTAACAAGTTCATTTAAACTGGTTCATTTGAACTTTTTCAATTTAAGTTTTTCATTTGATATGGCACATTTGAACTATTTCGTTTGAACTGGTTCATTTAAACTTGTTCATTTGAACTAGTGCATTTGAACTGGTTCATTTGAACTGGTTCAATTGAAGTGCTTCATTTGAACTGGTTCATTTGAACTGGATCATTTGAACTGGTTCATTTGAACTGGTTCATATGAACTGGATCATTTGAACTGGTTCACTTCAACTAGTACATTTGAACTTGCTCAAATGAACTGGTTCATTTGGAATGGCGCATTTGAACTATTTCATTTTAACAAGTTCATATAAACTGGTTCATTTGAACTTTTTCAATTTAACTTTTTCATTTGATATGGCACATTTGAACTAGTTCAATTGAACTGGTTCATTTGAACTGGTTCATATGAACTGGTTCATTTGAACAAGTTCATTTGAACTAGTTCATTTGAACTAGTTCATTTGAACTAGTTCATTTGAACTAGTTCATTTGAACTTGTTCATTTTAACTAGTTCATTTGAACTAGTTTAT
Organism: Drosophila hydei; assembly: GCF_003285905.1. Lineage (NCBI taxonomy): Eukaryota > Metazoa > Arthropoda > Insecta > Diptera > Drosophilidae > Drosophila > Drosophila hydei. The sequence continues at coordinate 39,903 of NW_022045736.1, read as the reverse complement.
TTGACCTAGTTCATTTGCACTAGTTCCTTTGATCCCGTTCATTTGAACTGGTTCATTTGAACTGGTTCATTTGAACTGGTTCATTTGAACTGCTTTATTTGAACTGGTTCATTTGAACTGGTTCATTTGAACTGGTTCATTTGAACTGGTTCATTTGAACTGGATCATTTGAACTGGTTCATTTGAACTGGTTCATATGAACTGGATCATTAGAACTGGTTCACTTCAACTAGTACATTTGAACTTGCTCAATTGAAATGGTTCATTTGAAATGGCGCATTTGAACTAGTTCATTTTAACAAGTTCATTTAAACTTGTTCATTTGAACTAGTGCATTTGAACTGGTTCATTTGAACTGGTTCAATTGAAGTGCTTCATTTGAACTAGTTCATATGAACTGGATAATTTGAACTGGTTCACTTCAACTAGTACATTTGAACTTGCTGAATTGAACTGGTTTATTTGAAATGGCTTATTTGAACTACTTCATTTAAACTGGTTCATTTGAACTTTTTCAATTTAACTTGTTCCTTTGATATGGCACATTTGAACTAGTTCGTTTGAACTGGTTCATTTAAACTTGTTCATTTTAACTAGTTCATTTGAACCAGTTCAAATGAACTGGTTCATTTGGAATGGCGCATTTGAACTATTTCATTTTAACAAGTTCATATAAACTGGTTCATTTGAACTTTTTCAATTTAACGTTTTCATTTGATATGGCACATTTGAACTAGTTCATTTGAACTGGTTCATTTGAACTGGTTCATATGAACTGGTTCATTTGAACTGGTTCATTTGAACTGGATCATTTGAACTGGATCATTTGAACTGGTTCATAGAAACTGGATCATTGGAACTGGTTCACTTCAACTAGTACATTTGAACTTGCTCAATTGAAATGGTTCATTTGAAATGGCGCATTTGAACTAGTTCATTTTAACAAGTTCATTTAAACTGGTTCATTTGAACTTTTTCAATTTAAGTTTTTCATTTGATATGGCACATTTGAACTATTTCGTTTGAACTGGTTCATTTAAACTTGTTCATTTGAACTAGTGCATTTGAACTGGTTCATATGAACTGGTTCATTTGAACTGGTTCATTTGAACTGGATCATTTGAACTGGTTCATTTGAACTGGTTCATATGAACTGGATCATTTGAACTGGTTCACTTCAACTAGTACATTTGAACTTGCTCAAATGAACTGGTTCATTTGGAATGGCCATTTGAACTATTTCATTTTAACAAGTTCATATAAACTGGTTCATTTGAACTTTTTCAATTTAACTTTTTCATTTGATATGGCACATTTGAACTAGTTCAATTGAACTGGTTCATTTGAACTGGTTCATATGAACTGGTTCATTTGAACTGGTTAATTTGAACTCGATCATTTGAACTGGATCATTTGAACTGGTTCATAGAAACTGGATCATTAGAACTGGTTCACTTCAACTAGTACATTTGAACTTGCTCAATTGAAATGGTTCATTTGAAATGGCGCATTTGAACTAGTTCATTTTAACAAGTTCATTTAAACTGGTTCATTTGAACTTTTTCAATTTAAGTTTTTCATTTGATATGGCACATTTGAACTATTTCGTTTGAACTGGTTCATTTAAACTTGTTCATTTGAACTGGTTCAATTGAAGTGCTTCATTTGAACTAGCTCATATGAACTGGATCATTTGAACTGGTTCACTTCAACTAGTACATTTGAACTTGCTCAATTGAACTGGTTCATTTGAAATGGCTTATTTGAACTAGTTCATTTAAACTGGCTCATTTGAACTTTTTCAATTTAACTTGTTCCTTTGATATGGCACATTTGAACTAGTTTGTTTGAGCTGGTTCATTTAAACTTGTTTATTTGAACTAGTTCATTTGAACCAGTTCAAATGAACTGGTTCATTTGGAAGGGCGCATTTGAACTATTTCATTTTAACAAGTTCATTTAAACTGGTTCATTTGAACTTTTTCAATTTAACTTTTTCATTTGATATGGCACATTTGAACTAGTTCATTTGAACTGGTTCATTTTAACTGGTTCATATGAACTGGTTCATTCGAACTGGTTCATTTGAACTGGATCATTTGAACTGGATCATTTGAGCTGGTTCATATAAACTGGATCATCAGAACTGGTTCACTTCAACTAGTACATTTGAACTTGCTCAATTGAACTGGTTCATTTGAAATGGCTTATTTGAACTAGTTCATTTTAACAAGTTCATTTAAACTGGTTCATTTGAACTTTTTCAATTTAAGTTTTTCATTTGATATGGCACATTTGAACTAGTTCGTTTGAACTGGTTCATTTAAACTTGTTCATTTGAACTAGTGCATTCGAACTGGTTCATTTGAACTGGTTCAATTGAAGTGTTTCATTTGAACTGGTTCATTTGAACTGGTTCATTTGAACTGGTTCATTTGAACTGGTTCATTTGAACTGGTTCATTTGAACTGGTTCATATTAATTGGATCATTTCAGCTGGTTCATTTGAAATGGTTCATTTGAACTAGTTCAGTTAAACTTGTTCATTTGAACTGGTTCATTTGAACTAGTTCCTTTCTAGTTCATTTGAACTGGTTCATTTGAACTGGTTCATTTGAACTGGTTCATATGCCTTGGATCATTTGAATTGGTTCACTTCAACTAGTACATTTGAACTTGCTCTATTGAACTGGTTCATTTGAAATGGCTTATTTGAACTAGTTCATTTTAACAAGTTCATTTAAACTGGTTCATTTGAACTTTTTCAATTTCACTTGTTCCTTTGATATGGCACATTTGAACTAGTTCGTTTGAACTGGTTCATTTAAACTTTTTCATTTGAACTAGTTCATTTGACATGGCGCATTTGAACTAGTTCTTTTCTAGTTCATTTGAACTAGTTCCTTTCATCTCGTTCATTTGAACTGGTTCATTTGAACTGGTTTATTTGAACTGGTTCATTTGAACTGGCGCATTTGAGCTAGTTAATTTGAACTAGTTCATTTGAACTGGTTCATTTGAACTGTTTCAACTGAACTTGTTCATTTGAAATGGCGCATTTGAACTAGTTCATTTGAACTAGTTCATTTGAACTAGCTCATTTAAAATAGTTCATTTGAACTAATTCATTTGAAATAGTTCATTTGAACTAATTCATTTGAAATAGTTCATTTGAACTAGTTCATTTGAACTAGTTCATTTGAACTAGTTCATTTGAACTAGTTCATTTGAACTAGTTCCTTTGAACTAGTTCATTTGAACTAGTTCATTTGAACTAGTTCATTTGAACTAGTTCATTTAAACAAGTTCATTTGAACTAGTTCATTTAAACTAGTTCAATTGAACTAGTTCATTTGAACTGGCTCATTTCAGCTGGGTCATTTGAACTGGCTCATTTGTACTAGTTCATTTGAACTAGTTCATTTAAACTAGTTCATTTGAACTAGTTCATTTGAACTAGTTCATTTGAACTAGTTCATTTGAACTAGTTCATTTGAGCTGGTTTATTTGAACTGGTTCATTTGAACTGGTTCATTTGATCTGGTTTATTTGAACTGGTTCACTTGAACTGGTTCATATGAACTGGATCATTTCAGCTGGTTCATTTGAACTGGCTCATTTCAGCTGGTTCACTTGAACTGGCTCATTTGAACTAGTTCATTTGAACTAGTTTATTTAAACTAGTTCATTTGAACTAGTTCATTTGAGCTAGTTAATTTGAACTAGTTCATTTGAACTAGTTCCTTTGAACTAGTTCATTTGAACTAGTTCATTTGAACTAGTTCATTTGAGCTGGTTTATTTGAACTGGTTTATTTGAACTGGTTCATATGCACTGGATCATTTGAACTGGTTCACTTCAACTAGTACATTTGAACTTGCTCAATTGAACTGGTTCATTTGAAATGGCTTATTTGAACTAGTTCATTTTAACAAGTTCATTTAAACTGGTTCATTTGAACTTTTTGAATTTCACTTGTTCCTTTGATATTTCACATTTGAACTAGTTCGTTTGAACTGGTTCATTTAAACTTTTTCATTTGAACTAGTTCATTTGAAATGGCGCATTTGAACTAGTTCTTCTCTAGTTCATTTGAACTAGTTCCCTTCATCTCGTTCATTTGAACTGGTTCATTTGAACTGGTTTATTTGAACTGGTTCATTTGAACTGGCGCATTTGAGCTAGTTAATTTGAACTAGTTCATTTGAACTGGTTCATTTGAACTGTTTCAACTGAACTTGTTCATTTGAAATGGCGCATTTGAACTAGTTCATTTGAACTAGTTCATTTAAAATAGTTCATTTGAACTAATTCATTTGAAATAGTTCATTTGAACTAGTTCATTTGAACTAGTTCATTTGAACTAGTTCATTTGAACTAGTTCATTTGAACTAGTTCATTTAAACTAGTTCATTTGAACTAGTTCATTTGAGCTAGTTAATTTGAACTAGTTCATTTGAACTAGTTCCTTTGAACTAGTTCATTTGAACTAGTTCATTTGAACTAGTTCATTTGAGCTGGTTTATTTGAACTGGTTTATTTGAACTGGTTCATATGCACTGGATCATTTGAACTGGTTCACTTCAACTAGTACATTTGAACTTGCTCAATTGAACTGGTTCATTTGAAATGGCTTATTTGAACTAGTTCATTTTAACAAGTTCATTTAAACTGGTGCATTTGAACTTTTTGAATTTCACTTGTTCCTTTGATATGGCACATTTGAACTAGTTCGTTTGAACTGGTTCATTTAAACTTTTTCATTTGAACTAGTTCATTTGAAATGGCGCATTTGAACTAGTTCTTCTCTAGTTCATTTGAACTAGTTCCCTTCATCTCGTTCATTTGAACTGGTTCATTTGAACTGGTTAATTTGAACTGGTTCATTTGAACTGGCGCATTTGAGCTAGTTAATTTGAACTAGTTCATTTGAACTGGTTCATTTGAACTGTTTCAACTGAACTTGTTCATTTGAAATGGCGCATTTGAACTAGTTCATTTGAACTAGTTCATTTGAACTAGTTCATTTAAAATAGTTCATTTGAACTAATTCATTTGAAATAGTTCATTTGAACTAGTTCATTTGAACTAGTTCATGTGAACTAGTTCATTTGAACTAGTTCATTTGAACTAGTTCATTTGCACTAGTTCATGTGAACTAGTTCATTTGAACTAGTTCATTTGAACTAGTTCATTTGAACTAGTTCATTTGAACTAGTTCATTTGAACTAGTTCATTTGAACTAGTTCCTTTGAACTAGTTCATTTGAACTAGTTCATTTGAACTAGTTCATTTGAACTACTTCATTTGAACTAATTCATTTGAACTAGTTCATTTGAACTAGTTCATTTGAACTAGTTCATTTGAACTAGTTCATTTGAGCTGGTTTATTTGAACTGGTTCATTTGAACTGGTTCATTTGAACTGGCGCATTTGAGCTAGTTAATTTGAACTAGTTCATTTGAACTGGTTCATTTGAACTGTTTCAACTGAACTTGTTCATTTGAAATGGCGCATTTGAACTAGTTCATTTGAACTAGTTCATTTGAACTAGTTCATTTAAAATAGTTCATTTGAACTAATTCATTTGAAATAGTTCATTTGAACTAGTTCATTTGAACTAGTTCATGTGAACTAGTTCATTTGAACTAGTTCATTTGAACTAGTTCATTTGCACTAGTTCATGTGAACTAGTTCATTTGAACTAGTTCATTTGAACTAGTTCATTTGAACTAGTTCATTTGAACTAGTTCATTTGAACTAGTTCATTTGAACTAGTTCATTTGAACTAGTTCATTTGAACTAGTTCCTTTGAACTAGTTCATTTGAACTAGTTCATTTGAACTAATTCATTTGAACTAGTTCATTTGAACTAGTTCATTTGAACTAGTTCATTTGAACTAGTTCATTTGAACTAGTTCATTTGAGCTGGTTTATTTGAACTGGTTCATTTGAACTGGTTCATTTGAACTGGTTCATTTGTTCTAGTTCATTTGAACTAGTTCATTTGAACTAGTTCATTTGAACTACTTCATTTGAACTTATTCATTTGAACTAGTTCATTTGAACTAGTTCATTTGAACTAGTTCATTTGAACTAGTTCATTTGAGCTGGTTTATTTGAACTGGTTCATTTGAACTGGTTCATTTGAACTGGCGCATTTGAGCTAGTTAATTTGAACTAGTTCATTTGAACTGGTTCATTTGAACTGTTTCAACTGAACTTGTTCATTTGAAATGGCGCATTTGAACTAGTTCATTTGAACTAGTTCATTTGAACTAGTTCATTTGAACTAGTTCATTTAAAATAGTTCATTTGAACTAATTCATTTGAAATAGTTCATTTGAACTAGTTCATTTGAACTAGTTCATGTGAACTAGTTCATTTGAACTAGTTCATTTGAACTAGTTCATTTGCACTAGTTCATGTGAACTAGTTCATTTGAACTAGTTCATTTGAACTAGTTCATTTGAACTAGTTCATTTGAACTAGTTCATTTGAACTAGTTCATTTGAACTAGTTCCTTTGAACTAGTTCATTTGAACTAGTTCATTTGAACTAATTCATTTGAACTAGTTCATTTGAACTAGTTCATTTGAACTAGTTCATTTGAACTAGTTCATTTGAGCTGGTTTATTTGAACTGGTTCATTTGAACTGGTTCATTTGAACTGGTTCATTTGATCTGGTTCATTTGAACTGGTTCACTTGAACTGGTTCATATGAACTGGATCATTTCAGCTGGATCATTTGAACTGGCTCATTTCAGCTGGTTCACTTGAACTGGCTCATTTGAACTAGTTCATTTGAACTAGTTCATTTAAACTAGTTCATTTGAACTAGTTCATTTGAGCTAGTTAATTTGAACTAGTTCAGTTGAACTAGTTAATTTAAACTAGTTCATTTGAACTAGTTCATTTGAACTAATTCATTTGAACTAGTTCATTTAAACTAGTTCAATTGAACTAGTTCATTTGAACTAGTTCCTTTGATCCCGTTCATTTGAACTGGTTCATTTGAACTGGTTCATTTGAACTGGTTCATTTGAACTGGTCCATTTGAACTGCTTCATTTGAACTGCTTCATTTGAACTGGTTCATTTGAACTGGTTCATTTGAACTGGATCATTTGAACTGGTTCTTATGAACTGGATCATTTGAACTGGTTCATTTGAACTAGTTCATTTGAACTGGTTCATTTGAACTGGATCATTTGAACTGGTTCATATGAACTGGATCATTTAAACTGGTTCGTTTGAACTTTTTCAATTTATCTTTTTCATTTGATATGGTTCATTTGAAGTAGTTCCTTTGAACTAGTTCATTTGAACTAGTTCATTTGAACTAGTTCATTTGAACTAGTTCATTTGAGCTGGTTTATTTGAACTGGTTCATTTGAACTGGTTCATATGCACTGGATAATTTGAACTGGTTCACTTCAACTAGTACATTTGAACTTGCTCAATTGAACTGGTTCATTTGAAATGGCTTATTTGAACTAGTTCATTTTAACAAGTTCATTTAAACTGGTTCATTTGAACTTTTTCAATTTCACTTGTTCCTTTGATATGGCACATTTGAACTAGTTCGTTTGAACTAGTTCATTTGAACTAGTTCATTTAAAATAGTTCATTTGAACTAATTCATTTGAAATAGTTCATTTGAACTAGTTCATTTGAACTAGTTCATGTGAACTAGTTCATTTGAACTAGTTCATTTGAACTAGTTAATTTGAACTAGTTCATTTGAACTAGTTCATTTGAACTAGTTCCTTTGAACTAGTTCCTTTGAACTAGTTCATTTGAACTAGTTCATTTGAACTAGTTCATTTGAACTAGTTCATTTGAACTAGTTCATTTAAACTAGTTCAATTGAACTAGATCATTTGAACTGGCTCATTTCAGCTGGTTCATTTGAACTGGCTCATTTGAACTAGTTCATTTGAACTAGTTCATTTAAACTAGTTCATTTGAACTAGTTCATTTGAACTAATTCATTTGAACTAGTTCATTTGAACTGGTTCATTTGAACTGGTTCATTTGATCTGGTTCATTTGAACTGGTTCACTTGAACTGGTTCATATGAACTGGATCATTTCAGCTGGTTCATTTGAACTGGCTCATTTCAGCTGGTTCATTTTAACTGGCTCATTTGAACTAGTTCATTTGAACTAGTTCATTTAAACTAGTTCATTTGAACTAGTTCATTTGAACTAGTTCATTTAAAATAGTTCATTTGAACTAATTCATTTGAAATAGTTCATTTGAACTAGTTCATTTGAACTAGTTCATTTGAACTAGTTCATTTGAACTAATTCATTTGAACTAGTTCATTTGAACTAGTTCATTTGAACTAGTTCATTTGAACTAGTTCATTTGAGCTGGTTTATTTGAACTGGTTCATTTGAACTGGTTCATTTGAACTGGTTCATTTGATCTGGTTCATTTGAACTGGTTCACTTGAACTGGTTCATATGAACTGGATCATTTCAGCTGGATCATTTGAACTGGCTCATTTCAGCTGGTTCACTTGAACTGGCTCATTTGAACTAGTTCATTTGAACTAGTTCATTTAAACTAGTTCATTTGAACTAGTTCATTTGAGCTAGTTAATTTGAACTAGTTCAGTTGAACTAGTTAATTTAAACTAGTTCATTTGAACTAGTTCATTTGAACTAATTCATTTGAACTAGTTCATTTAAACTAGTTCAATTGAACTAGTTCATTTGAACTAGTTCCTTTGATCCCGTTCATTTGAACTGGTTCATTTGAACTGGTTCATTTGAACTGGTTCATTTGAACTGGTCCATTTGAACTGCTTCATTTGAACTGCTTCATTTGAACTGGTTCATTTGAACTGGTTCATTTGAACTGGATCATTTGAACTGGTTCTTATGAACTGGATCATTTGAACTGGTTCATTTGAACTAGTTCATTTGAACTGGTTCATTTGAACTGGATCATTTGAACTGGTTCATATGAACTGGATCATTTAAACTGGTTCGTTTGAACTTTTTCAATTTATCTTTTTCATTTGATATGGTTCATTTGAAGTAGTTCCTTTGAACTAGTTCATTTGAACTAGTTCATTTGAACTAGTTCATTTGAACTAGTTCATTTGAGCTGGTTTATTTGAACTGGTTCATTTGAACTGGTTCATATGCACTGGATAATTTGAACTGGTTCACTTCAACTAGTACATTTGAACTTGCTCAATTGAACTGGTTCATTTGAAATGGCTTATTTGAACTAGTTCATTTTAACAAGTTCATTTAAACTGGTTCATTTGAACTTTTTCAATTTCACTTGTTCCTTTGATATGGCACATTTGAACTAGTTCGTTTGAACTAGTTCATTTGAACTAGTTCATTTAAAATAGTTCATTTGAACTAATTCATTTGAAATAGTTCATTTGAACTAGTTCATTTGAACTAGTTCATGTGAACTAGTTCATTTGAACTAGTTCATTTGAACTAGTTAATTTGAACTAGTTCATTTGAACTAGTTCATTTGAACTAGTTCCTTTGAACTAGTTCCTTTGAACTAGTTCATTTGAACTAGTTCATTTGAACTAGTTCATTTGAACTAGTTCATTTGAACTAGTTCATTTAAACTAGTTCAATTGAACTAGATCATTTGAACTGGCTCATTTCAGCTGGTTCATTTGAACTGGCTCATTTGAACTAGTTCATTTGAACTAGTTCATTTAAACTAGTTCATTTGAACTAGTTCATTTGAACTAATTCATTTGAACTAGTTCATTTGAACTGGTTCATTTGAACTGGTTCATTTGATCTGGTTCATTTGAACTGGTTCACTTGAACTGGTTCATATGAACTGGATCATTTCAGCTGGTTCATTTGAACTGGCTCATTTCAGCTGGTTCATTTTAACTGGCTCATTTGAACTAGTTCATTTGAACTAGTTCATTTAAACTAGTTCATTTGAACTAGTTCATTTGAACTAGTTCATTTAAAATAGTTCATTTGAACTAATTCATTTGAAATAGTTCATTTGAACTAGTTCATTTGAACTAGTTCATTTGAACTAGTTCCTTTGAACTAGTTCATTTGAACTAGCTCATTTGAACTAGTTCATTTGAACTAGTTCATTTGAACTAGTTCATTTAAAATAGTTCATTTGAACTAATTCATTTGAAATAGTTCATTTGAACTAGTTCATTTGAATTAGTTCATTAGAACTAGTTCATTTGAACCAGTTCATTTGATCTAGTTCATTTGAACTAGTCCCTTTGAACTAGTTCCTTTGAACTAGTTCCTTTGAACTAGTTCATTTAAACTAGTTCATTTGAACTAGTTAATTTGAGCTGGTTTATTTGAACTGGCTCATTTCAGCTGGTTCATTTGAACTGGCTCATTTCAACTAGTTCATTTGAACTAGTTCATTTGAACTAGTTCATTTAAACTAGTTCATTTGAACTAGTTCATTTGAACTAGTTCATTTGAACTAGTTCATTTGATCTAGTTCATTTGAACTAGTTCATTTGAACTAGTTCATTTGAACTAGTTCCTTTGAACTAGTTCCTTTGAACTAGTTCATTTAAACTAGTTCATTTGAACTAGTTAATTTGAGCTGGTTTATTTGAACTGGTTCATTTGAACTGGTTCATTTGAACTGGTTCATTTGATCTGGTTCATTTGAACTGGTTCATTTGAACTGGCTCATTTCAGCTGGTTCATTTGAACTGGCTCATTTCAGCTGGTTCATTTGAACTGGCTCATTTGAACTAGTTCATTTAAACTAGTTCATTTGAACTAGTTCATTTGAACTAGTTCATTTGAACTAGTTCATTTGAACTAGTTCATTTGAACTAGTTCATTTAAAATAGTTCATTTGAACTAGTTCATTTGAAATAGTTCATTTGAACTAATTCATTGGAAATAGTTCATTTGAACTAGTTAATTTGAGCTGGTTTATTTGAACTGGTTCATTTGAACTGGTTCATTTGAACTGGTTCATTTGATCTGGTTCATTTGAACTGGCTCATTTCAGCTGGTTCATTTGAACTGGCTCATTTCAACTAGTTCATTTGAACTAGTTCATTTAAACTAGTTCATTTGAACTAGTTCATTTGAACTAGTTCATTTAAAATAGTTCATTTGAACTAATTCATTTGAAATAGTTCATTTGAACTAATTCATTGGAAATAGTTCATTTGAACTAGTTAATTTGAGCTGGTTTATTTGAACTGGTTCATTTGAACTGGTTCATTTGAACTGGTTCATTTGATCTGGTTCATTTGAACTGGTTCACTTTTCATTTCAGCTGGTTCATTTGAACTGGCTCATTTCAGCTGGTTCATTTGAACTGGCTCATTTGAACTAGTTCATTTGAACTAGCTCATTTGAACTAGTTCATTTGAACTAGTTCCTTTGAACTAGTTCATTTGAACTAGCTCATTTGAACTAGTTCATTTGAACTAGTTCATTTAAAATAGTTCATTTGAACTAATTCATTTGAAATAGTTCATTTGAACTAGTTCATTTGAATTAGTTCATTAGAACTAGTTAATTTGAACTAGTTCATTTGAACTGGTTCATTTGAACTGTTTCAACAGAACTTGTTCATTTGAAATGGCGCATTTAAAATAGTTCATTTGAACTAGTTCATTTAAAATAGTTCATTTGAACTAATTCATTTGAAATAGTTCATTTGAACTAGTTCATTTGAACTAGTTCATTTGAACTAGTTCATCTGAACTAGTTCATTTGAACTAGTTCCTTTGAACTAGTTCCTTTGAACTAGTTCATTTGAACTAGTTCATTTAAACTAGTTCAATTGAACTAGTTCATTTGAACTGGCTCATTTCAGCTGGTTCATTTGAACTGGCTCATTTGAACTAGTTCATTTGAACTGGTTCATTTGAACTGGTTCATTTGATCTGGTTCATTTGAACTGGTTCACTTGAACTGGTTCATATGAACTGGATCATTTCAGCTGGTTCATTTGAACTGGCTCATTTCAGCTGGTTCATTTTAACTGGCTCATTTGAACTAGTTCATTTGAACTAGTTCATTTAAACTAGTTCATTTGAACTAGTTCATTTGAACTAGTTCATTTAAAAAAGTTCATTTGAACTAATTCATTTGAAATAGTTCATTTGAACTAGTTCATTTGAACTAGTTCATTTGAACTAGTTCCTTTGAACTAGTTCATTTGAACTAGCTCATTTGAACTAGTTCATTTGAACTAGTTCATTTGAACTAGTTCATTTAAAATAGTTCATTTGAACTAATTCATTTGAAATAGTTCATTTGAACTAGTTCATTTGAATTAGCTCATTAGAACTAGTTCATTTGAACTAGTTCATTTGAACTAGATCCTTTGAACTAGTTCCTTTGAACTAGTTCATTTAAACTAGTTCATTTGAACTAGTTAATTTGAGCTGGTTTATTTGAACTGGTTCATTTGAACTGGTTCATTTGAACTGGTTCATTTGAACTGGTTCATTTGATCTGGTTCATTTGAACTGGTTCACTTTTCATTTCAGCTGGTTCATTTGAACTGGCTCATTTCAGCTGGTTCATTTGAACTGGCTCATTTGAACTAGTTCATTTAAACTAGTTCATTTGAACTAGTTCATTTGAACTAGTTCATTTGAACTAGTTCATTTGAACTAGTTCATTTGAACTAGTTCATTTGAACTAATTCATTTGAAATAGTTCATTTCTACTTGTTCATTTGAACTAATTCATTTGAAATAGTTCATTTGAACTAGTTCATTTGAACTAGTTCATTTGAACTTGTTCATTTGAAATGGCGCATTTGAACTAGTTCATTTGAACTAGATCATTTGAACTAGTTCATTTGAACTAGTTCATTTAGAATAGTTCATTTGAACTAATTCATTTGAAATAGTTCATTTGAACTAGTTCATTTGAACTAGTTCATTTGAACTAGTTCATTTGAACTAGTTCATTTGAACTAGTTCATTTGAACTAGTTCCTTTGAACTAGTTCATTTGAACTAGTTCATTTGAGCTGGTTTATTTGAACTGGTTCATTTGAACTGGTTCATTTGAACTGGTTCATTTGATCTGGTTCATTTGAACTGGTTCATTTGAACTGGCTCATTTCAGCTGGTTCATTTGAACTGGCTCATTTCAACTAGTTCATTTGAACTAGTTCATTTGAACTAGTTCATTTAAACTAGTTCATTTGAACTAGTTCATTTGAACTAGTTCATTTAAAATAGTTCATTTGAACTAATTCATTTGAAATAGTTCATTTGAACTAGTTCATTTGAACTAGTTCATTTGAACTAGTTCCTTTGAACTAGTTCATTTGAACTAGCTCATTTGAACTAGTTCATTTGAACTAGTTCCTTTGAACTAGTTCATTTGAACTAGCTCATTTGAACTAGTTCATTTGAACTAGTTCATTTAAAATAGTTCATTTGAACTAATTCATTTGAAATAGTTCATTTGAACTAGTTCATTTGAATTAGTTCATTAGAACTAGTTAATTTGAACTAGTTCATTTGAACTGGTTCATTTGAACTGTTTCAACAGAACTTGTTCATTTGAAATGGCGCATTTAAAATAGTTCATTTGAACTAGTTCATTTAAAATAGTTCATTTGAACTAATTCATTTGAAATAGTTCATTTGAACTAGTTCCTTTGAACTAGTTCCTTTGAACTAGTTCATTTGAACTAGTTCATTTAAACTAGTTCAATTGAACTAGTTCATTTGAACTAGTTCATCTGAACTAGTTCATTTGAACTAGTTCCTTTGAACTTGTTCATTTGAAATGGCGCATTTGAACTAGTTCATTTGAACTAGATCATTTGAACTAGTTCATTTGAACTAGTTCATTTAAAATAGTTCATTTGAACTAGTTCATTTGAACTAGTTCATTTGAACTAGTTCATTTGAACTAGTTCATTTGAACTAGTTCCTTTGAACTAGTTCATTTGAACTAGTTCATTTGAGCTGGTTTATTTGAACTGGTTCATTTGAACTGGTTCATTTGAACTGGTTCATTTGATCTGGTTCATTTGAACTGGTTCATTTGAACTGGCTCATTTCAGCTGGTTCATTTGAACTGGCTCATTTCAACTAGTTCATTTGAACTAGTTCATTTGAACTAGTTCATTTAAACTAGTTCATTTGAACTAGTTCATTTGAACTAGTTCATTTAAAATAGTTCATTTGAACTAATTCATTTGAAATAGTTCATTTGAACTAGTTCATTTGAACTAGTTCATCTGAACTAGTTCATTTGAACTAGTTCCTTTGAACTAGTTCCTTTGAACTAGTTCATTTGAACTAGTTCATTTAAACTAGTTCAATTGAACTAGTTCATTTGAACTGGCTCATTTCAGCTGGTTCATTTGAACTGGCTCATTTGAACTAGTTCATTTGAACTGGTTCATTTGAACTGGTTCATTTGATCTGGTTCATTTGAACTGGTTCACTTGAACTGGTTCATATGAACTGGATCATTTCAGCTGGTTCATTTGAACTGGCTCATTTCAGCTGGTTCATTTTAACTGGCTCATTTGAACTAGTTCATTTGAACTAGTTCATTTAAACTAGTTCATTTGAACTAGTTCATTTGAACTAGTTCATTTAAAAAAGTTCATTTGAACTAATTCATTTGAAATAGTTCATTTGAACTAGTTCATTTGAACTAGTTCATTTGAACTAGTTCCTTTGAACTAGTTCATTTGAACTAGCTCATTTGAACTAGTTCATTTGAACTAGTTCATTTGAACTAGTTCATTTAAAATAGTTCATTTGAACTAATTCATTTGAAATAGTTCATTTGAACTAGTTCATTTGAATTAGCTCATTAGAACTAGTTCATTTGAACTAGTTCATTTGAACTAGATCCTTTGAACTAGTTCCTTTGAACTAGTTCATTTAAACTAGTTCATTTGAACTAGCTAATTTGAGCTGGTTTATTTGAACTGGTTCATTTGAACTGGTTCATTTGAACTGGTTCATTTGAACTGGTTCATTTGATCTGGTTCATTTGAACTGGTTCACTTTTCATTTCAGCTGGTTCATTTGAACTGGCTCATTTCAGCTGGTTCATTTGAACTGGCTCATTTGAACTAGTTCATTTAAACTAGTTCATTTGAACTAGTTCATTTGAACTAGTTCATTTGAACTAGTTCATTTGAACTAGTTCATTTGAACTAGTTCATTTGAACTAATTCATTTGAAATAGTTCATTTCTACTTGTTCATTTGAACTAATTCATTTGAAATAGTTCATTTGAACTAGTTCATTTGAACTAGTTCATTTGAACTTGTTCATTTGAAATGGCGCATTTGAACTAGTTCATTTGAACTAGATCATTTGAACTAGTTCATTTGAACTAGTTCATTTAGAATAGTTCATTTGAACTAATTCATTTGAAATAGTTCATTTGAACTAGTTCATTTGAACTAGTTCATTTGAACTAGTTCATTTGAACTAGTTCATTTGAACTAGTTCATTTGAACTAGTTCCTTTGAACTAGTTCATTTGAACTAGTTCATTTGAGCTGGTTTATTTGAACTGGTTCATTTGAACTGGTTCATTTGAACTGGTTCATTTGATCTGGTTCATTTGAACTGGTTCATTTGAACTGGCTCATTTCAGCTGGTTCATTTGAACTGGCTCATTTCAACTAGTTCATTTGAACTAGTTCATTTGAACTAGTTCATTTAAACTAGTTCATTTGAACTAGTTCATTTGAACTAGTTCATTTAAAATAGTTCATTTGAACTAATTCATTTGAAATAGTTCATTTGAACTAGTTCATTTGAACTAGTTCATTTGAACTAGTTCCTTTGAACTAGTTCATTTGAACTAGCTCATTTGAACTAGTTCATTTGAACTAGTTCCTTTGAACTAGTTCATTTGAACTAGCTCATTTGAACTAGTTCATTTGAACTAGTTCATTTAAAATAGTTCATTTGAACTAATTCATTTGAAATAGTTCATTTGAACTAGTTCATTTGAATTAGTTCATTAGAACTAGTTAATTTGAACTAGTTCATTTGAACTGGTTCATTTGAACTGTTTCAACAGAACTTGTTCATTTGAAATGGCGCATTTAAAATAGTTCATTTGAACTAGTTCATTTAAAATAGTTCATTTGAACTAATTCATTTGAAATAGTTCATTTGAACTAGTTCCTTTGAACTAGTTCCTTTGAACTAGTTCATTTGAACTAGTTCATTTAAACTAGTTCAATTGAACTAGTTCATTTGATCTAGTTCATCTGAACTAGTTCATTTGAACTAGTTCCTTTGAACTAGTTCCTTTGAACTAGTTCATTTGAACTAGTTCATTTAAACTAGTTCAATTGAACTAGTTCATTTGAACTTGTTCATTTGAAATGGCGCATTTGAACTAGTTCATTTGAACTAGATCATTTGAACTAGTTCATTTGAACTAGTTCATTTAAAATAGTTCATTTGAACTAGTTCATTTGAACTAGTTCATTTGAACTAGTTCATTTGAACTAGTTCATTTGAACTAGTTCCTTTGAACTAGTTCATTTGAACTAGTTCATTTGAGCTGGTTTATTTGAACTGGTTCATTTGAACTGGTTCATTTGAACTGGTTCATTTGATCTGGTTCATTTGAACTGGTTCATTTGAACTGGCTCATTTCAGCTGGTTCATTTGAACTGGCTCATTTCAACTAGTTCACTTGAACTAGTTCATTTGAACTAGTTCATTTAAACTAGTTCATTTGAACTAGTTCATTTGAACTAGTTCATTTAAAATAGTTCATTTGAACTAATTCATTTGAAATAGTTCATTTGAACTAGTTCATTTGAACTAGTTCATTTGAACTAGTTCATTTGAACTAGTTCCTTTGAACTAGTTCATTTGAACTAGCTCATTTGAACTAGTTCATTTGAACTAGTTCCTTTGAACTAGTTCATTTGAACTAGCTCATTTGAACTAGTTCATTTGAACTAGTTCATTTAAAATAGTTCATTTGAACTAATTCATTTGAAATAGTTCATTTGAACTAGTTCATTTGAATTAGTTCATTAGAACTAGTTAATTTGAACTAGTTCATTTGAACTGGTTCATTTGAACTGTTTCAACAGAACTTGTTCATTTGAAATGGCGCATTTAAAATAGTTCATTTGAACTAGTTCATTTAAAATAGTTCATTTGAACTAATTCATTTGAAATAGTTCATTTGAACTAGTTCAAATAAACTAGTTCAAAGGAACTAGTTCAAATGAACTAGTTCAAATGAACTAGTTCAAATGAACTAGTTCAAATGAACTAGTTCAAATGAACTAGTTCAAATGAACTAGTTCAAATGATCTAGTTCAAATGAACTAGTTCAAATGAACTAGTTCAAATGAACTAGTTCAAATGAACTATTTCAAATGAATTAGTTCAAATGAACTATTTTAAATGAACTAGTTCAAATGAACTAGTTCAAATGAACTAGTTCAAATGATCTAGTTCAAATGAACAAGTTCAAATGAACTAGTTCAAATGAACTAGTTCAAATGAACTAGTTCAAATGAACTATTTCAAATGAATTAGTTCAAATGAACAAGTTCAAATGAACTATTTCAAATGAATTAGTTCAAATGAACTAGTTCAAATGAACTAGTTCAAATGAACTAGTTCAAATGAACTAGTTTAAATGAACTAGTTCAAATGAACTAGTTCAAATGAGCCAGTTCAAATGAACCAGCTGAAATGAGCCAGTTCAAATGAACCAGCTGAAATGAAAAGTGAACCAGTTCAAATGAACCAGATCAAATGAACCAGTTCAAATGAACCAGTTCAAATGAACCAGTTCAAATAAACCAGCTCAAATTAACTAGTTCAAATGAACTATTTTAAATGAACTAGTTCACATGAACTAGTTCAAATGAACTAGTTCAAATGAGCTAGTTCAAATGAACTAGTTCAAAGGAACTCGTTCAAATGAACTAGTTCAAATGAACTCGTTCAAATGAACTATTTCAAATGAATTAGTTCAAATGAACTATTTTAAATGAACTAGTTCAAATGAACTCGTACAAATGAACTAGTTTAAATGAACTAGATCAAATGAACTAGTTCAAATTAGCCAGTTCAAATGATCCAGCTGAAATGAACCAGTTCAAATGAACCAGCTGAAATGATCCAGTTCATATTAACCAGTTCAAGTGAACCAGTTCAAATGAACCAGATCAAATGAACCAGTTCAAACGAACCAGTTCAAATGAACCAGTTCAAATAAACCAGCTCAAATGAACTAGTTCAAATGAACTAGTTCAAATGAACTAGTTCAAATGAACTAGTTTAAATGAACTAGTTCAAATGAACTAGTTCAAATGAGCCAGTTCAAATGAACCAGCTGAAATGAGCCAGTTCAAATGAACTAGTTCAATTGAACTAGTTTAAATTAACTAGTTCATCTGAACTAGTTCATTTGAACTAGTTCCTTTGAACTAGTTCCTTTGAACTAGTTCATTTGAACTAGTTAATTTAAACTAGTTCAATTGAACTAGTTCATTTGAACTGGCTCATTTCAGCTGGTTCATTTGAACTGGCTCATTTGAACTAGTTCATTTGAACTAGTTCATTTAAACTAGTTCATTTGAACTAGTTCATTTGAACTAGTTCATTTGAACTAGTTCATTTGAGCTGGTTTATTTGAACTGGTTCATTTGAACTGGTTCGTTTGAACTGGTTCATTTGATCTGGTTCATTTGAACTGGTTCACTTGAACTGGTTAATATGAACTGGATCATTTCAGCTGGTTCATTTGAACTGGTTCATTTCAGCTGGATCATTTGAACTGGCTAATTTGAACTAGTTCATTTGATCTAGTTCATTTAAACTAGTTCATTTGTACGAGTTCATTTGAACTAGTTCATTTAAAATAGTTCATTTGAACTAATTCATTTGAAATAGTTCATTTGAACGAGTTCATTTGAACTAGTTCATTTGAACGAGTTCCTTTGAACTAGTTCATTTGAACTAGCTCATTTGAACTAGTTCATTTGAACTAGTTCATGTGAACTAGTTCATGTGAACTAGTTAATTTGAGCTGGTTTATTTGAACTGGTTCATTTGAACTGGTTCATTTGAACTGGTTCATTTGATCTGGTTCATTTGAACTGGTTCACTTTTCATTTCAGCTGGTTCATTTGAACTGGCTCATTTCAGCTGGTTCATTTGAACTGGCTCATTTGAACTAGTTCATTTGAACTAGTTCATTTAAACTAGTTCATTTGAACTAGTTCATTTGAACTAGTTCATTTGAACTAGTTCATTTGAACTAATTCATTTGAAATAGTTCATTTGAACTTGTTCATTTGAACTAATTCATTTGAAATAGTTCATTTGAACTAGTTCATTTGAACTAGTTCATTTGAACTTGTTCATTTGAACTAGATCATTTGAACTAGTTCATTTGAACTAGTTCATTTGAACTAGTTCATTTAAAATAGTTCATTTGAACTAATTCATTTGAAATAGTTCATTTGAACTAGTTCATTTGAACTAGTTCATTTGAACTA
Organism: Drosophila hydei; assembly: GCF_003285905.1. Lineage (NCBI taxonomy): Eukaryota > Metazoa > Arthropoda > Insecta > Diptera > Drosophilidae > Drosophila > Drosophila hydei. The sequence goes on along the minus strand of NW_022045736.1, from coordinate 20,399 downwards.
GTTCATTTGAACTAGATCATTTGAACTAGTTCATTTGAACTAGTTCATTTGAACTAGTTCATTTGAACTAGTTCATTTGAACTAGTTCATTTGAACTAGTTCATTTGAACTAGTTCCTTTGAACTAGTTTATTTGAACTAGTTCATTTGAACTAGTTCAAATGAACTATTTCAAATGAATTAGTTCAAATGAACTATTTTAAATGAACTAGTTCAAATGAACTATTTTAAATGCGCCATTTCAAATGAACAAGTTCTGTTGAAACAGTTCAAATGAACCAGTTCAAATGAACTAGTTCAAATTAACTAGTTCTAATGAACTAATTCAAATGAACTAGTTCAAATGAACTATTTCAAATGAATTAGTTCAAATGAACTGGTTAATATGAACTGGATCATTTCAGCTGGTTCATTTGAACTGGTTCATTTCAGCTGGATCATTTGAACTGGCTAATTTGAACTAGTTCATTTGATCTAGTTCATTTAAACTAGTTCATTTGTACGAGTTCATTTGAACTAGTTCATTTAAAATAGTTCATTTGAACTAATTCATTTGAAATAGTTCATTTGAACGAGTTCATTTGAACTAGTTCATTTGAACGAGTTCCTTTGAACTAGTTCATTTGAACTAGCTCATTTGAACTAGTTCATTTGAACTAGTTCATGTGAACTAGTTCATTTAAAATAGTTCATTTGAACTAGTTAATTTGAGCTGGTTTATTTGAACTGGTTCATTTGAACTGGTTCATTTGAACTGGTTCATTTGATCTGGTTCATTTGAACTGGTTCACTTTTCATTTCAGCTGGTTCATTTGAACTGGCTCATTTCAGCTGGTTCATTTGAACTGGCTCATTTGAACTAGTTCATTTGAACTAGTTCATTTAAACTAGTTCATTTGAACTAGTTCATTTGAACTAGTTCATTTGAACTAGTTCATTTGAACTAATTCATTTGAAATAGTTCATTTGAACTTGTTCATTTGAACTAATTCATTTGAAATAGTTCATTTGAACTAGTTCATTTGAACTAGTTCATTTGAACTAGTTCATTTGAACTTGTTCATTTGAACTAGATCATTTGAACTAGTTCATTTGAACTAGTTCATTTGAACTAGTTCATTTAAAATAGTTCATTTGAACTAATTCATTTGAAATAGTTCATTTGAACTAGTTCATTTGAACTAGTTCATTTGAACTAGTTCATTTGAACTAGATCATTTGAACTAGTTCATTTGAACTAGTTCATTTGAACTAGTTCATTTGAACTAGTTCATTTGAACTAGTTCATTTGAACTAGTTCATTTGAACTAGTTCCTTTGAACTAGTTTATTTGAACTAGTTCATTTGAACTAGTTCCTTTGAACTAGTTTATTTGAACTAGTTCATTTGAACTAGTTCATTTGAGCTGGTTTATTTGAACTGGTTCATTTGAACTGGTTCATTTGATCTGGTTCATTTGAACTGGTTCACTTGAACTGGTTCATATGAACTGGATCATTTCAGCTGGTTCATTTGAACTGGCTCATTTCAGCTGGTTCATTTGAACTGGCTCATTTGAGCTAGTTCATTTGAACTAGTTCATTTAAACTAGTTCATTTGAACTAGTTCATTTGAAGTGGCGCATTTGAATTAGTTCTTTTCTAGTTCATTTGAACTAGTTCCCTTCATCTCGTTCATTTGAACTGGTTCATTTGAACTGGTTTATTTGAACTGGTTCATTTGAACTGGCGCATTTGAGCTAGTTAATTTGAACTAGTTCATTTGAACTGGTTCATTTGAACTGTTTCAACTGAACTTGTTCATTTGAAATGGCGCATTTGAACTAGTTCATTTGAACTAGTTCATTTGAACTAGTTCATTTATAATAGTTCATTTGAACTAATTCATTTGAAATAGTTTAAATGAACTAGTTCAAATGAACTAGTTCAAACGAACTAGTTTAAATGAACTAGTTCAAATGAACTAGTTCAAATGAGCCAGTTCAAATGAACCAGCTGAAATGAGCCAGTTCAAATGAACCAGCTGAAATGATCCAGTTCATATGAACCAGTTCATATGAACCAGTTCAAGTGAACCAGTTCAAATGAACCAGATCAAATGATCCAGTTCAAATGAACCAGTTCAAATAAACCAGCTCAAATGAACTAGTTCAAATGAACTAGTTCAAATGAACTAGTTCAAATGAACTAGTTCAAATGAACTAGTTCAAATGAACTAGTTCAAATGAACTATTTCAAATGAATTAGTTCAAATAAACTATTTTAAATGAACTAGTTCAAATGAACTAGTTCAAATGAATTAGTTCAAATGATCTAGTTCAAATGAACTAGTTCAAATGCGCTATTTCAAATGAACAAGTTCAAATGAACTAGTTCAAATGAACTAGTTCAAATGAACTAGTTCAAATGAACTATTTCAAATGAATTAGTTCAAATGAACAAGTTCAAATGAACTATTTCAAATGAATTAGTTCAAATGAACTAGTTCAAATGAACTAGTTCAAATGAACTAGTTCAAATGAGCCAGTTCAAATGAACCAGCTGAAATGAAAAGTGAACCAGATCAAATGAACTAGTTCAAATGAACTAGTTCAAATGAACTAGTTCAAATGAACTATATCAAATGAATTAGTTCAAATGAACTATTTTAAATGAACTAGTTCAAATGAACTAGTTCAAATGAACTAGTTCAAATGAACTAGTTCAAATGAACTAGTTCAAATGAACTAGTTCAAATGAACTAGTTCAAATGAACTAGTTCAAATGCGCCATTTCAAATGAACAAGTTCAGTTGAAACAGTTCAAGTGAACCAGTTCAAATGAACTAGTTCAAATTAACTAGCTCAAATGCGCCAGTTCAAATGAACCAGTTCAAATAAACCAGTTCAAATGAACCAGTTCAAATGAACGAGATGAAAGGAACTAGTTCAAATGAACTAGAAAAGAACTAGTTCAAATGTGCCATATCAAAGGAACAAGTGAAATTGAAAAAGTTCAAATGAACCAGTTTAAATGAACTTGTTAAAATGAACTAGTTCAAATAAGCCATTTCAAATGAACCAGTTCAATTGAGCAAGTTCAAATGTACTAGTTGAAGTGAACCAGTTCAAATGATCCAGTGCATATGAACCAGTTCAAATAAACCAGCTCAAATGAACTAGTTCAAATGAACTAGTTCAAATGAACTAGTTCAAAGGAACTAGTTCAAATGAACTAGTTCAAATGTACCAGTTCAAATGAACCAGTTCAAATGAACTAGTTCCAATGTGCCATATCAAATGAAAAAGTTAAATTGAAAAAGTTCAAACGAACCAGTTTAAATGAACTTTTTAAAATGAACTAGTTCAAATGCGCCATTCCAAATGAACCAGTTCATTTGAGCAAGTTCAAATGTACTAGTTGAAGTGAACCAGTTCAAATGATCCAGTTCATATGAACCAGTTCAAATGATCCAGTTCAAATGAACCAGTTCAAATGAAGCAGTTCAAATGAAGCAGTTCAAATGGACCAGTTCAAATGAACCAGTTCAAATGAACCAGTTCAAATGAACGGGATCAAAGGAACTAGTTCAAATGAACTAGTTCAAATGAACTAGTTCAATTGAACTAGTTTAAATGAACTAGTTCAAATGAACTAGTTCAAATGAACTAGTTCAAGTGAACTAGTTCAAATGAACTAGTTTAAATGAACTAGTTCAACTGAACTAGTTCAAATGAGCCAGTTCAAATGAACCAGCTGAAATGAGCCAGTTCAAATGAACCAGCTGAAATGATCCAGTTCATATGAACCAGTTCAAGTGAACCAGTTCAAATGAACCAGTTCAAATGAACCAGTTCAAATAAACCAGCTCAAATGAACTAGTTCAAATGAACTAGTTCAAATGAACTAGTTCAAATGAACTAGTTCAAATGAACTAGTTCAAAGGAACTAGTTCAAATGAACTAGTTCAAAGGAACTAGTTCAAATGAACTAGTTCAAAGGAACTAGTTCAAATGAACTAGTTCAAATGAACTAGTTCAAATGAACTATTTCAAATGAATTAGTTCAAATGAACTAATTTAAATGAACTAGTTCAAATGAACTAGTTCAAATGAACTAGTTCAAATGAACTAGTTCAAATGATCTAGTTCAAATGAACTAGTTCAAATGCGCCATTTCAAATGAACAAGTTCAATTGAACTAGTTCAAATGAACTAGTTCAAATGAACTATTTCAATTGAATTAGTTCAAATGAACAAGTTCAAATGAACTATTTCAAATGAATTAGTTCAAATGAACTAGTTCAAATGAACTAGTTCAAATGAACTAGTTCAAATGAACTAGTTTAAATGAACTAGTTCAAATGAACTAGTTCAAATGAGCCAGTTCAAATGAACCAGCTGAAATGAGCCAGTTCAAATGAACCAGCTGAAATGAAAAGTGAACCAGTTCAAATGAACCAGATCAAATGAACCAGTTCAAATGAACCAGTTCAAATGAACCAGTTCAAATAAACCAGCTCAAATTAACTAGTTCAAATGAACTAGTTCAAATGAACTGGTTCAAAGGAACTAGTTCAAAGGAACTAGTTCAAATGAACTAGTTCTAATGAACTAGTTCTAATGAACTAATTCAAATGAACTAGTTCAAATGAACTATTTCAAATGAATTAGTTCAAATGAACTATTTTAAATGAACTAGTTCAAATGAACTAGTTCAAATGAACTAGTTTAAATGAACTAGTTCAAATGAACTAGTTCAAATGAGCCAGTTCAAATGAACCAGCTGAAATGAGCCAGTTCAAATGAACCAGCTGAAATGATCCAGTTCATATGAACCAGTTCAAGTGAACCAGTTCAAATGAACCAGATCAAATGAACCAGTTCAAATGAACCAGTTCAAATAAACCAGCTCAAATGAACTAGTTCAAATGAACTAGTTCAAATGAACTAGTTCAAATGAACTAGTTTAAATGAACTAGTTCAAATGAACTAGTTCAAATGAGCCAGTTCAAATGAACCACCTGAAATGAGCCAGTTCAAATGAACTAGTTCAATTGAACTAGTTTAAATGAACTAGTTCAAATGAACTAGTTCCAATAACTAGTTTAAAGGAACTAGTTCAAATGAACTAGTTCAAATGAACTAGTTCAATTGCACTAGTTTATTTGAACTGGCTCATTTCAGCTGGTTCATTTGAACTGGCTCATTTGAACTAGTTCATTTGAACTAGTTCATTTAAACTAGTTCATTTGAACTAGTTCATTTGAACTAGTTCATTTGATTTAGTTCATTTGAACTAGTTCATTTAAACTAGTTCAATTGAACTAGTTCACTTGAACTAGTTCATTTAAACTAGTTCAATTGAACTAGTTTATTTGAACTGGCTCATTTCAGCTGGTTCATTTGAACTGGCTCATTTGAACTAGTTCCTTTGAACTAGTTCATTTAAACTAGTTCATTTGAACTAGTTCATTTGAACTAGTTCATTTAAACTAATTCATTTGAAATAGTTCATTTGAACTAGTTCATTTGAACTAGATCATTTGAACTTGTTCATTTGAAATGGCGCATTTGAACTAGTTCATTTGAACTAGATCATTTGAACTAGTTCATTTAAACTAGTTCAATTGAACTAGTTCATTTGAACTAGTTCATTTAAACTAGTTCAATTGAACTAGTTCATTTGAACTGGTTCATATGAACTGGATCATTTCAGCTGGTTCATTTGAACTGGCTCATTTCAGCTGGTTCATTTGAACTGGCTCATTTGAACTAATTCATTTGAACTAGTTCATTTAAACTAGTTCATTTGAACTAGTTCATTTGAACTAGTTCATTTGAGCTGGTTTATTTGAACTGGTTCATTTGAACTGGTTCATTTGAACTGGTTCATTTGATCTGGTTCATTTGAACTGGTTCATTTGAACTGGCTCATTTCAGCTGGTTCATTTGAACTGGCTCATTTGAACTAGTTCATTTGAACTAGTTCATTTAAACTAGTTCATTTGAACTAGTTGATTTAAAATAGTTCATTTGAACTAATTCATTTGAAATAGTTCATTTGAACTAGTTCATTTGAACTAGTTCATTTGAACTAGTTCATTTGAACTAATTCATATGAAATAGTTCATTTGAACTAGTTCATTTGAACTAGTTCATTTGAACTAATTCATTTGAAATAGTTCATTTGAACTAGTTGATTTCAACTGGTTCATATGAACTGGTTCATTTGAACTGGTTCATTTGAACTGGATCATTTGAACTGGATTATTTGAACTGGTTCATATAAACTGGATCATTAGAACTGGCTCACTTCAACTAGTACATTTGAACTTGCTCAAATGAACTGGTTCATTTGGAATGGCGCATTTGAACTAGTTCATTTTAAAAAGTTCATTTAAACTGGTTCGTTTGAACTTTTTCAATTTAATTTTTTCATTTGATATGGCACATTTGAACTAGTTCATTTGAACTAGTTCATTTGAACTGGTTCATATGAACTGGTTTATTTGAACTGGTTCATTTGAACTGGATCATTTGAACTTTTTCAATTTAAGTTTTTCATTTGATATGGCACATTTGAACTAGTTCGTTTGAACTGGTTTAGTTAAACTTGTTCATTTGAACTAGTGCATTTGAACTGGTTCATTTGAACTGGTTCAATTGAAGTGGTTCATTTGAACTGGTTCAATTGAACTGGTGCATTTGAACTGGTTCATATGAACTGAATCATTGCAGCTGGTTCATTTGAAATGGTTCATTTGAACTAGTTCAGTTAAACTTGTTCATTTGAACTAGCTCATTTGAACTGGTTCATTTGAACTAGTTCCTTTCTTGTGCATTAGAACTAGTTCCTTTGATCTCGTTCATTTGAACTGGTTCATTTGAACTGCTTCATTTGAACTGGTTCATTTGAACTGGTTCATTTGAACTGATTCGTTTGCACTTTTTCATTTGAATTGGTTCATTTGATCTGGTTCATTTGAACTGGTTCATATGAACTGGATCATTTCAGCTGGTTAATTTGAAATGGTTCATTTGAACTAGTTCACTTAAACGTGTTCATTTGAACTGGTTCATTTGAACTAGTTCCTTTCGAGTTCATTTGAACTAGTTCATTTGAACTAGTTCATTTGAACTAGTTCATTTGAACTAGTTCATTTTAACTAGTTCATTTGAACTAGTTCATTTGAACTACTTCATTTGAACTAGTTCATTTGAACTAGTTCCTTTGATCTCGTTCATTTGAACTGGTTTATTTGAACTGTTTCATTTGATCTGGTTCATTTGAACTGGTTCATTTGCTCTTTTTCAGTTGAATTATTTCATTTGAACTGGTTCATTTGAAATGGTTCATATGAACTGGATCATTTCAGCTCGTTAATTTGAATTGGTTCATTTGAACTAGTTCATTTAAACGTGTTCATTTGAACTGGTTCATTTGCACTTTTTCATTTGAATTGGTTCATTTGAACTGGATCATTTGAACTGGTTCATATGAACTGGATCATTTTAGCTGGTTAATTTGAATTGGTTCACTTGAACTAGTTCATTTAAACGTGTTCATTTGAACTGGTTCATTTGAACTGGTTCATTTTAACTAGTTCCTTTCTAGTTCATTTGAACTAGTTCCTTTGATCTCGGTCATTTGAACTAGTTCATTTAAACTAGTTCATTTGAACTAGTTCATTTGACCTGGTTCATATGAACTAGTTCATTTGAACTAGATCATTTGAACTAGTTCATTTGAACTAGTTCATTTGAACTAGTTCCTTTGATCTCGTTCATTTGAACTGGTTCATTTGAACTGGTTCATTTGAACTGGTTCATTTGAACTGGTTCATTTGAACTCGTTCATTTGAATTGGTTTATTTGAACTTTTTCATTTGAATTGGATCATTTGAACTGGTTCATTTGAGTTGGTTCATATGAACTGGATCATTTCAGCTGGTTCGTTTAAGCCGGTTCATTTGAACTAGTTCTTTCTAGTTCATTTAAACTAGTTCCTTTCATCTCGTTCATTTGAACTGGTTTATTTTAACTGTTTCATTTGATCTGGTTCATTTGAACTGGTTCATTTGAATTGGTTCATATGAACTGGATCATTTGAACTGGTTCACTTCAACTAGTACATTTGAACTTGCTCAAATGAACTGGTTTATTTGAAATGGCGCATTTGAACTAGTTCATTTTAACAAGTTCATTTAAACTGGTTCATTTGAACTTTTTAAATTTAACTTTTTCATTTGATATGGCACATTTGAACTAGTTCGTTTGAACTGGTTCATTCAAACTTGTTCATTTGAACTGGTTCATTTGAACTGGTTCAATTGAACTGGTTCAATTGAACTGGTTCATTTGAACTGGTTCATTTGAACTGGTTCATTATAACTGGTTCATTTGAACTGGTTCCTTTGATCCCGTTCATTTGAACTGGTTCATTTGAACTGGTTCATTTGAACTGGTTCATTTGAACTGGTTCATTTGAACTGGTTCATTTGAACTGGATCATTTGAACTGGTTCATTTGAACTGGTTCATTTGAACTGGTTCATTTGAACTGGTTCATTTGAACTGGATCATTTGAACTGGTTCATTTGAACTGGTTCATTTGAACTGGTTCATTATAACTGGTTCATTTGAACTGGTTCCTTTGATCCCGTTCATTTGAACTGGTTCATTTGAACTGGTTCATTTGAACTGGTTCATTTGAACTGGTTCATTTGAACTGGATCATTTGAACTGGTTCACTTGAACTGGTTCATATGAATTGGATCATTTCAACTGGATCACTTCAACTAGTACATTTGAGCTTGCTCAAATGAACTGGTTCATTTGGAATGGCGCATTTGAACTAGTTCATTTTAACAAGCTCATTTAAACTGGTTCATTTGAACTTTTTAAATTTAACTTTTTCATTTGATATGGCACATTTGAACTGGTTCGTTCAAACTTGTTCATTTGAACTAGTGCATTTGAACTGGTTCATTTGAACTGATTCAATTGAACTGGTTCATTTGAACTGGTTCATTTGAACTGGTTCATTTGAACTGGTTCCTTTGATCCCCTTCATTTGGACTGGTTCATTTGAACTGGTTCATTTGAACTGGTTCATTTGAACTGGTTCATTTGAACTGGTTCATTTGAACTGGATCATTTGAACTGGTTCATTTGAACTGGATCATTTGAACTGGTTCATTTGAACTGGTTCATATGAACTTGATCATTTGAACTGGTTCACTTCAACTAGTACATTTGAACTTGCTCAAATGAGCTGGTTCATTTGGAATGGCGCATTTGAACTAGTTCATTTTAACAAGTTCATTTAAACTGGTTCATTTGAACTTTTTAAATTTAACTTTTTCATTTGATATGGCACATTTGAACTAGTTCGTTTGAACTGGTTCATTTAAACTTGTTCATTTGAACTAGTGCATTTGAACTGGATCATTTGAACTGATTCATTTGAACTGGTTCATATGAACTTGATCATTTGAACTGGTTCACTTCAACTAGTACATTTGAACTTGCTCAAATGAGCTGGTTCATTTGGAATGGCGCATTTGAACTAGTTCATTTTAACAAGTTCATTTAAACTGGATCATTTGAACTTTTTCAATTTACCTTTTTCATTTGATATGGCACATTTGAACTAGTTCATTTGAACTGGTTCATTTGAACTGGTTCATATGAACTGGTTCATTTGAACTGGTTCATTTGAACTGGATCATTTGAACTGGATCATTTGAACTGGTTCATATAAACTGGATCATTTGAACTGGTTCACTTCAACTAATACATTTGAACTAGCTCAATTGAAATGGTTCATTTGAAATGGCGCTTTTGAACTAGTTCATTTTAACAAGTTCATTTAAACTGGTTCATTTGAACTTCTTCAATTTAAGTTTTTCATATGATATGGCACATTTGAACTAGTTCGTTTGAACTGGTTCAATTGAAGTGGTTCATTTCAACTGGTTCATTTGAACTAGTTCATTTAAACGTGTTCATTTGAACTGGTTCATTTGAACTATTTCATTTTAACAAGTTCATTTAAACTGGTTCATTTGAACTTTTTCAATTTAACTTTTTCATTTGATATGGCACATTTGAACTAGTTCATTTGAACTGGTTCATTTGAACTGGTTCATTTGAACTATTTCATTTTAACAAGTTCATTTAAACTGGTTCATTTGAACTTTTTCAATTTAAGTTTTTCATATGATATGGCACATTTGAACTAGTTCGTTTGAACTGGTTCATTTAAACTTATTCATTTGAACCAGTTCAAATGAACTGGTTCATTTGAACCAGTTCAAACGAACTGGTTCATTTGGAATGGCGCATTTGAACTATTTCATTTTAACAAGTTCATTTAAACTGGTTCATTTGAACTTTTTCAATTTAACTTTTTCATTTGATATGGCACATTTGAACTAGTTCATTTGAACTGGTTCATTTGAACTGGTTCATATTTGAACTGGTTCATTTGAACTGGTTCATTTGAACTGGTTCATATGAACTGGATCATTTCAGCTGGTTCATTTGAACTAGTTCAATTAAACTTGTTCATTTGAACTGGTTCATTTGAACTAGTTCCTTTCTAGTTCATTTGAACTAGTTCCTTTGATCTCGTTCATTTGAACTGGTTCATTTGAACTGGTTCATTTGAACTGGTTCATTTGAACTCGTTCATTTGAATTGGTTCATTTGAACTTTTTCATTTGAATTGGTTCTTTTGAACTGGTTCATTTGAGTTGGTTCATATGAACTGGATCATTTCAGCTGGTTCATTTGAACCGGTTCATTTGAACTAGTTCTTTCTAGTTCATTTGAACTAGTTCCTTTCATCACGTTCATTTGAACTGGTTAATTTGAACTGTTTCATTTGATCTGGTTCATTTGAACTGGTTCATTTGAACTGGATCATATGAACTGGATCATTTGAACTGGTTCATTTGAACTGGTTCATATGAACTGGATCATTTAAACTGGTTCACTTCAACTGGTACATTTGAACTTGCTCAAATGAACTGGTTTATTTGAAATGGCGCATTTGAACTAGTTCATTTTAACAAGATCATTTAAATTGGTTCATTTGAACTTTTTAAATTTAACTTTTTCATTTGATATGGCACATTTGAACTAGTTCGTTTGAACTGGTTCATTCAAACTTGTTCATTTGAACTAGTGCATTTGAACTGGTTCATTTGAACTGGTTCAATTGAACTGGTTCATTTGAACTGGTTCATTTGAACTGGTTCAATATAACTGGTTCATTTGAACTGGTTCCTTTGATCCCGTTCATTTGAACTGGTTCATTTGAACTGGTTCATTTGAACTGGTTCATTTGAACTGGTTCATTTGAACTGGTTCATTTAAACTGGTTCATTTGAACTGGTTCATTTGAACTGGATCATTTGAACTGGTTCACTTGAACTGGTTCATATGAATTGGATCATTTGAACTGGTTCACTTCAACTAGAACATTTGAGCTTGCTCAACTACTAGTGAACTAATGAACTAGTTCATTTTAACAAGTTCATTTAAACTGGTTCATTTGAGCTTTTCAAATTTAACTTTTTCAATTGATATGGCACATTTGAACTAGTTCGTTTGAACTGGTTCGTTCAAACTAGTGCATTTGAACTGGTTCATTTGAACTGATTCAATTGAACTGGTTCATTTGAACTGGTTGATTTGAACTGGTTCATTTGAACTGGTTCCTTTGATCCCGTTCATTTGAACTGGTTCATTTGAACTGGTTCATTTGAACTGGTTCATTTGAACTGGTTCATTTGAACTGGTTCATTTGAACTGGTTCATTTGAACTGGTTCATTTGAACTGGATCATTTGAACTGGTTCATTTGAACTGGTTCATATGAACTGGATCATTTGAACTGGTTCACTTCCACTAGTACATTTGAACTTGCTCAAATGAACTGGTTCATTTGGAATAGCGCATTTGAACTAGTTCATTTTAACAAGTTCATTTAAACTGGTTCATTTGAACTTTTTCAATTTAACTTTTTCATTTGATATGGCACATTTGAACTAGTTCGTTTGAACTGGTTCATTTAAACTTGTTCATTTGAACTAGTTCATTTGAACTGGATAATTTGAGCTGGTTCATTTGAACTGGTTCATATGAACTTGATCATTTGAACTGGTTCACTTCAACTAGTACATTTGAACTTGCTCAAATGAACTGGTTCATTTGGAATGGCGCATTTGAACTAGTTCATTTTAACAAGTTCATTTAAACTGGTTCATTTGAACTTTTTCAATTTAAGTTTTTCATATGATATGGCACATTTGAACTAGTTCGTTTGAACTGATTCAATTGAAGTGGTTCATTTCAACTGGTTCATTTGAATTAGTTCATTTAAACGTGTTCATTTGAACTGGTTCATTTGAACTGGTTCATTTGAACTGGTTCATTTGAATTGGTTCATTTGAACTGGTTCATTTGAACTGGTTCATATGAACTGGATCATTTCAGCTGGTTCAGTTCAACCGGATCATTTGAACTAGTTCTTTTCTAGTTCATTTGAACTAGTTCTTTTCTAGTTCATTTGAACTAGTTCCTTTCATCTCGCTCATTTGAACTGGTTTATTTGAACTGTTTCATATGATCTGGTTCATTTGAACTGGTTCATTTCAACTAGTACATTTGAACTTGTTCAATTGAACTGGTTCATTTGAAATGGCGCATTTGAACTAGTTCACTTGAACTAGATCATTTGAACTAGTTCCTTTGATCTCGTTCATTTGAACTAGATCATTTGAACTAGTTCCTTTGATCTCGTTCATTTGAACTGGTTCATTTGAACTGGTTCATTTGAACTGGTTCATTTGAACTGGTTCATTTGAACTGGTTCATTTGAACTGGTTCATTTGAAGTGGTTCATTTGAAGTGGTTCGCTTGAACTATTTCATTTGAACTGGTTCATATAAACTGCATCAATTCAGCTGGTTCTTTTGAACTGGTTCATTTGAATTAGATCATTTGAACTAGCTCATTTGATCTGGTTCAATTGAACTGGTTGATTTGATCTAGTTCATTTGAACTGGTTCATTTGAACTAGTTCATTTGGATCTCCCTTGATCTCGATCATTTGAACTGGTTCATCTGAATTGGTTCATTTGAACTGGTTCATTTGAACTAGTTCATTTGAACTGGTTCATTTGAAGTGGTTCATTTGAACTGGTTCATTTGAACTGGCTCATTTAAACTGGTTCATTTGAACTGGTACATTTGAACTGGTTCATTTGAACTGGTTCAATTGAACTGGTTCATTTGAACTGGTTCATTGAATCTGGTTCATTAGAACTGATTCATTTGATCTCGTTCATTTGAACTGGTTCATTTGAACTAGTTCCTTTAATCTCGTTCATTTGAACTGGTTCATCGGAATTGGTTCATTTGAAGTGGTTTATTTGAACTGGTCCATTTGAACTGGTTCCTTGGAAATGGCTCGTTTAAACTGGTTCATTTGAACTAGTTCAGTTGAACTAGTTCATTTGAACTGGTCCATATAAACTGCATCATTTCAGCAGGTTCATTTGAACTGGTTCATTTGAATTGGATCATTTGAACTAGCTCATTTGAACTGGTTCAATTGAACTGGTTGATTTGATCTGGTTCATTTGAACTAGTTCATTTGAACTCGCTCATTTGAACTGGTTTATTTGAACTGGTTCATTTGAACTGGTTCATTTGATCTGGTTCATTTGAAAAGGTTCATTTGAACTGGTTCATTTGTGCTGATTCACTTGAGCTGGTTAATTTGAGCCGGTTCATTTAAACTGGTTGATTTCAACTAGTACATTTGAACTTGTTCAATTGAACTGGTTCATTTGAAATGGCGCATTTGAACTAGTTCATTTTAACAAGTTCATTTAAATTGGTTCATTTGAACTTTTTAAATTTAACTTTTTCATTTGATATGGCACATTTGAACTAGTTCGTTTGAACTGGTTCATTCAAACTTGTTCATTTGAACTAGTGCATTTGAACTGGTTCATTTGAACTGGTTCAATTGAACTGGTTCATTTGAACTGGTTCATTTGAACTGGTTCAATATAACTGGTTCATTTGAACTGGTTCCTTTGATCCCGTTCATTTGAACTGGTTCATTTGAACTGGTTCATTTGAACTGGTTCATTTGAACTGGTTCATTTAAACTGGTTCATTTGAACTGGTTCATTTGAACTGGATCATTTGAACTGGTTCACTTGAACTGGTTCATATGAATTGGATCATTTGAACTGGTTCACTTCAACTAGAACATTTGAGCTTGCTCAACTACTAGTGAACTAATGAACTAGTTCATTTTAACAAGTTCATTTAAACTGGTTCATTTGAGCTTTTTAAATTTAACTTTTTCAATTGATATGGCACATTTGAACTAGTTCGTTTGAACTGGTTCGTTCAAACTAGTGCATTTGAACTGGTTCATTTGAACTGATTCAATTGAACTGGTTCATTTGAACTGGTTGATTTGAACTGGTTCATTTGAACTGGTTCCTTTGATCCCGTTCATTTGAACTGGTTCATTTGAACTGGTTCATTTGATCTGGTTCATTTGAACTGGATCATTTGAACTGGTTCATTTGAACTGGTTCATATGAACTGGATCATTTGAACTGGTTCACTTCCACTAGTACATTTGAACTTGCTCAAATGAACTGGTTCATTTGGAATAGCGCATTTGAACTAGTTCATTTTAACAAGTTCATTTAAACTGGTTCATTTGAACTTTTTCAATTTAACTTTTTCATTTGATATGGCACATTTGAACTAGTTCGTTTGAACTGGTTCATTTAAACTTGTTCATTTGAACTAGTGCATTTGAACTGGATAATTTGAGCTGGTTCATTTGAACTGGTTCATATGAACTTGATCATTTGAACTGGTTCACTTCAACTAGTACATTTGAACTTGCTCAAATGAACTGGTTCATTTGGAATGGCGCATTTGAACTAGTTCATTTTAACAAGTTCATTTAAACTGGTTCATTTGAACTTTTTCAATTTAAGTTTTTCATATGATATGGCACATTTGAACTAGTTCGTTTGAACTGATTCAATTGAAGTGGTCCATTTCAACTGGTTCATTTGAATTAGTTCATTTAAACGTGTTCATTTGAACTGGTTCATTTGAACTGGTTCATTTGAACTGGTTCATTTGAATTGGTTCATTTGAACTGGTTCATTTGAACTGGTTCATATGAACTGGATCATTTCAGCTGGTTCATTTCAACCGGATCATTTGAACTAGTTCTTTTCTAGTTCATTTGAACTAGTTCTTTTCTAGTTCATTTGAACTAGTTCCTTTCATCTCGCTCATTTGAACTCGTTTATTTGAACTGTTTCATATGATCTGGTTCATTTGAACTGGTTCATTTCAACTAGTACATTTGAACTTGTTCAATTGAACTGGTTCATTTGAAATGGCGCATTTGAACTAGTTCACTTGAACTAGATCATTTGAACTAGTTCCTTTGATCTCGTTCATTTGAACTAGATCATTTGAACTAGTTCCTTTGATCTCGTTCATTTGAACTGGTTCATTTGAACTGGTTCATTTGAACTGGTTCATTTGAACTGGTTCATTTGAACTGGTTCATTTGAAGTGGTTCGCTTGAACTATTTCATTTGAACTGGTTCATATAAACTGCATCAATTCAGCTGGTTCTATTGAACTGGTTCATTTGAATTAGATCATTTGAACTAGCTCATTTGATCTGGTTCAATTGAACTGGTTGATTTGATCTAGTTCATTTGAACTGGTTCATTTGAACTAGTTCATTTGGATCTCCCTTGATCTCGATCATTTGAACTGGATCATCTGAATTGGTTCATTTGAACTGGTTCATTTGAACTGGCTCATTTAAACTGGTTCATTTGAACTGGCTCATTTAAACTGGTTCATTTGAACTGGTACATTTGAACTGGTTCATTTGAACTGGTTCAATTGAACTGGTTCATTTGAACTGGTTCATTGGATCTGGTTCATTAGAACTGATTCATTTGATCTAGTTCATTTGAACTGGTTCATTTGAACTAGTTCATTTGGATCTCCCTTGATCTCGATCATTTGAACTGGTTCATCTGAATTGGTTCATTTGAACTGGTTCATTTGAACTGGCTCATTTAAACTGGTTCATTTGAACTGGCTCATTTAAACTGGTTCATTTGAACTGGTACATTTGAACTGGTTCATTTGAACTGGTTCAATTGAACTGGTTCATTTGAACTGGCTCATTTAAACTGGTTCATTTGAACTGGTACATTTGAACTGGTTCATTTAAACTGGTTCATTTGAACTGGTACATTTGAACTGGTTCATTTGAATTGGTTCATTTGAACTGGCTCATTTAAACTGGTTCATTTGAACTAGTTCCTTTAATCTCGTTCATTTGAACTGGTTCATCGGAATTGGTTCATTTGAAGTGGTTTATTTGAACTGGTCCATTTGAACTGGTTCCTTGGAAATGGCTCGTTTAAACTGGTTCATTTGAACTAGTTCAGTTGAACTAGTTCATTTGAACTGGTCCATATAAACTGCATCATTTCAGCAGGTTCATTTGAACTGGTTCATTTGAATTGGATCATTTGAACTAGCTCATTTGAACTGGTTCAATTGAACTGGTTGATTTGATCTGGTTCATTTGAACTAGTTCATTTGAACTCGCTCATTTGAACTGGTTTATTTGAACTGGTTTATTTGAACTGGTTCATTTGAACTGGTTCATTTGATCTGGTTCATTTGAAAAGGTTCATTTGAACTGGTTCATTTGTGCTGATTCACTTGAGCTGGTTAATTTGAGCCGGTTCATTTAAACTGGTTGATTTCAACTAGTACATTTGAACTTGTTCAATTGAACTGGTTCATTTGAAATGGCGCATTTGAACTAATTCATGTGAACTAGATCATTTGAACTAGTTCCTTTGATCTCGTTCATTTAACTGGTTCATCTAAATTGGTTCATTTGAACTGGTTCATTTTAACTCGCTCATTTGAACTGGTTTATTTGAACTGGTTCATTTGAACTGGTTTATTTGATCTGGATCATTTGAAAAGGTTCATTTGAACTGGTTCATTTGTGCTGATTCACTTGAGCTGGTTAATTTGAGCCGGTTCATTTAAACTGGTTGATTTCAACTAGTACATTTGAACTTGTTCAATTGAACTGGTTCATTTGAAATGGCGCATTTGAACTAATTCATGTGAACTAGATCATTTGAACTAGTTCCTTTGATCACGTCCTGTTGAACTGGTTCATCTGAGTTGGTTCATTTGAAATGGTTCATTTGAACTGGTTCATTTGAACTGATTCATTTGAACTGATTCATTTGAACCGGCTCATTTGAACTGGTTCATTTGAACTAGTTCATTTGAACTGGTTCATTTGAACTGGTTCATTTGAAGTGGTTCGTTTGAACTGGTTCATTTGAAGTGGTTCATATAAACTGCATCATTTCAGCTGGTTCATATGAACTGGTTCATTTGAATTAGGTCATTTGAACTAGCTCATTTGAACTGGTTCAATTGAAGTGGTTCATTTGAACTGGTTCATTTGAACTAGTTCATGTAAACGTGTTCATTTGAACTGGTTCATTTGAATTGGTGCATTTGATTTGGTTCATTTGATCTGGTTCATTTGAACTGCTTCATTTGAACTGGTTCATTTGATCTCGTTCATTTGAACTGGTGCATTTGAACTGGTTCATTTGATCTGGTTCATTTGAACTGCTTCATTTGATCTGGTTCATTTGAACTGGTTGATTTGAACTGGTTCATTTGAACTGGTTCCTTTGATCCCGTTCATTTGAACTGGTTCATTTGAACTGGTTCATTTGAACTGGTTCATTTGAACTGGATCATTTGAACTGGTTCATTTGAACTGGTTCATATGAACTGGATCATTTGAACTGGTTCACTTCCACTAGTACATTTGAACTTGCTCAAATGAACTGGTTCATTTGGAATAGCGCATTTGAACTAGTTCATTTTAACAAGTTCATTTAAACTGGTTCATTTGAACTTTTTCAATTTAACTTTTTCATTTGATATGGCACATTTGAACTAGTTCGTTTGAACTGGTTCATTTAAACTTGTTCATTTGAAGTAGTGCATTTGAACTGGATCATTTGAGCTGGTTCATTTGAACTGGTTCATATGAACTTGATCATTTGAACTGGTTCACTTCAACTAGTACATTTGAACTTGCTCAAATGAACTGGTTCATTTGGAATGGCGCATTTGAACTAGTTCATTTTAACAAGTTCATTTAAACTGGTTCATTTGAACTT
The DNA here is from genome assembly GCF_003285905.1 of Drosophila hydei. NCBI lineage: Eukaryota > Metazoa > Arthropoda > Insecta > Diptera > Drosophilidae > Drosophila > Drosophila hydei. The sequence goes on along the minus strand of NW_022045736.1, from coordinate 2,099 downwards.
TTTCAATTTAAGTTTTTCATATGATATGGCACATTTGAACTAGTTCGTTTGAACTGATTCAATTGAAGTGGTTCATTTCAACTGGTTCATTTGAATTAGTTCATTTAAACGTGTTCATTTGAACTTGTTCATTTGAAGTGGTTCATTTGAACTGGTTCATTTGAATTGGTTCATTTGAACTGGTTCATTTGAATTGGTTCATATGAACTGGATCATTTCAGCTGGTTCATTTCAACCGGATCATTTGAACTAGTTCTTTTCTAGTTCATTTGAACTAGTTCCTTTCATCTCGATCATTTGAACTGGTTTATTTGAACTGTTTCATATGATCTGGTTCATTTGAACTGGTTCATTTCAACTAGTACATTTGAACTTGTTCAATTGAACTGGTTCATTTGAAATGGCGCATTTGAACTAGATCACTTGAACTAGATCATTTGAACTAGTTCCTTTGATCTCGTTCATTTGAACTAGATCATTTGAACTAGTTCCTTTGATCTCGTTCATTTGAACTGGTTCATTTGAACTGGTTCATTTGAAGTGGTTCATTTGAAGTGGTTCGCTTGAACTATTTCATTTGAACTGGTTCATATAAACTGCATCATTTCAGCTGGTTCATTTGAATTAGATCATTTGAACTAGCTCATTTGATCTGGTTCAATTGAACTGGTTGATTTGATCTAGTTCATTTGAAATGGTTCATTTGAACTAGTTCATTTGGATCTCCCTTGATCTCGATCATTTGAACTGGTTCATCTGAATTGGTTCATTTGAACTGGTTCATTTGAACTAGTTCATTTGAACTGGTTCATTTGAAGTGGTTCATTTGAACTGGTTCATTTGAACTGGCTCATTTAAACTGGTTCATTTGAACTGGTACATTTGAACTGGTTCATTTGAACTGGTTCAATTGAACTGGTTCATTTGAACTGGTTCATTGGAACTGGTTCATTAGAACTGATTCATTTGATCTCGTTCATTTGAACTGGTTCATTTGAACTAGTTCCTTTAATCTCGTTCATTTGAACTGGTTCATCGGAATTGGTTCATTTGAAGTGGTTTATTTGAACTGGTCCATTTGAACTGGTTCCTTGGAAATGGCTCGTTTAAACTGGTTCATTTGAACTAGTTCAGTTGAACTAGTTAATTTGAACTGGTCCATATAAACTGCATCATTTCAGCAGGTTCATTTGAACTGGTTCATTTGAATTAGATCATTTGAACTAGCTCATTTGAACTGGTTCAATTGAACTGGTTGATTTGATCTGGTTCATTTGAACTAGTTCATTTGAACTCGCTCATTTGAACTGGTTTATTTGAACTGGTTCATTTGAACTGGTTCATTTGATCTGGTTCATTTGAAAAGGTTCATTTGAACTGGTTCATTTGTGCTGATTCACTTGAGCTGGTTAATTTGAGCCGGTTCATTTAAACTGGTTGATTTCAACTAGTACATTTGAACTTGTTCAATTGAACTGGTTCATTTGAAATGGCGCATTTGAACTAATTCATGTGAACTAGATCATTTGAACTAGTTCCTTTGATCTCGTTCATTTTAACTGGTTCATCTAAATTGGTTCATTTGAACTGGTTCATTTTAACTCGCTCATTTGAACTGGTTTATTTCAACTGGTTCATTTGAAAAGGTTCATTTGAAAAGGTTCATTTGAACTGGTTCATTTGTGCTGATTCACTTGAGCTGGTTAATTTGAGCCGGTTCATTTAAACTGGTTGATTTCAACTAGTACATTTGAACTTGTTCAATTGAACTGGTTCATTTGAAATGGCGCATTTGAACTAATTCATGTGAACTAGATCATTTAAACTAGTTCCTTTGATCACGTCCAGTTGAACTGGTTCATCTGAATTGGTTCATTTGAAATGGTTCATTTGAACTGGTTCATTTGAACTGATTCATTTGAACTGATTCATTTGAACCGGCTCATTTGAACTGGTTCATTTGAACTAGTTCATTTGAAGTGGTTCGTTTGAACTGGTTCATTTGAAGTGGTTCATATAAACTGCATCATTTCAGCTGGTTCATATGAACTGGTTCATTTGAATTAGTTCATTTGAACTAGCTCATTTGAACTGGTTCA